>NW_027397063.1:118570816-118612694 GCF_003265705.2 Callorhinus ursinus
TATGCAGCCATAAAAAACCAAAATCTTACCATTTGCAATGACGTGGATGGAACTAGAAGGTATTATGCTAAGCAAAATAAGTCAATCAGAGAAAGTCAATTATCATATAACCTCACTGATACGAGGAATTTGAGAAGCAAGACAGAGGATCATAGGGGAAAGAAGGGAAAAATGAAACAAGATGAAACCAGAGAGGGAGACAAACCATAAGAGACTCTTAATCTCAGGAAACAAACTCAGGGTTGCTGGAGTGGAGGGGGGTGGGAGGGATGGGGTGGCTGGGTGATGGGCTGGGTGATTGGGGAGGGTATGTGCTATGGTGAGTGCTGTGAATTGTATAAGACTGATGAATCACAGAACTGTACCCTTGAAACAAATAATATATTATATGTTAATAAAAAAAGAAAGAAAATAGTCTTTAGGGAGATGAAGTAGAGGAAAGGATTCTTAACAGGCTATTGTAATACTGTTGGGGGGAAAATTTTGGAACCATTGTGATGACAATGGAGGTAGTAAGAAGCAGTCAGATTCAGGATATGTTTTAAATTTAGGACCACTAGAATTTGGTTACCACACACACACACACACAAAAGGTGAATCGGAGTGTGGTAGTTTAAAAAAAAAAACACCTAAAAATTATTTAATACTTCACCCATCTTGAGGGTTTATGTCACCTTCCTTGAATTCAGGTGGGCTTATGACTGATTTGATCGTTAGAGTAGCAGAAGTGATGTCTGGTGACCTCTGAGGCTCGGTCATAAACGCCATTCATTTTTTCTTGGTCTTTGGGAATGATGCCTCCTCCTTTTTGGAACACAGCTATCAGACTGTAAGAAGTACAAGCAACATGGAGAGTTTAAGTTGCAGGTGCCCCAGCTGACAGTCCCAGCTGAGCCTAGCCTTTGAGTGATCCCAGCCCAGGCACCAGGGAGAGCAAAGAAGCTTCTGGATGATTCCCTTGAGTCATTTGAGTCTTCTCAGCTGAGGCCTGTGATATCATGAAGAAGAAACAAGCATTTCCACTGGGCCCTTCTAAATTCCTGACCCACATAATCTATGAGCACAACAAATTATTGTTTAAGTCACTAAGTTTAGCAAGTTTTTTATATAGCAGTAGATAACCAAAAGACAGACTCCAAGTAGAAACACTTTCAGTGTAGAACATCAAGAACAATCTTCTCACCCAGATTACAGTTGATTACATTGTTACACAAAACCTACTGGGCAGATGCCCAAGTTCTAGGGACAGTAACTGTGCCATCATTATCCATGTGTAAGTATATTAGGAATGGGTAATGGCCCTGAATTCACTATCTCCCACTTACCAACGATGAAACCTCTGCCAAATACTCAAGAAGCCAGATTGAACAGATGCACTCAGCAATCTGTTTCTTCCCTTTATTAGCATTAATTACAATCATTTTGCTTTTACTGGCTTTATTTTTATTAATATCTCCTCAAACAAGCCAAAAAAAGAAAAGAACAAATGCCTTCATATATGGGCAAGTTTCCATAGGCTCAATGAGACAAATGAGGCATGTCTCAAGATAGACACAATTTACTCTCCACATACCCAGCACTTGTGTCAGAATTTGGGAGGGACCACAGATTCCCACTGATTGAGGAGCACTTCATGTGTGGACTCAGGATTGTCTACCAGACTATGTTCCAGTTTGGGATCTTGACACTTGGCTCATTCTCCATCACTGAGCCATGGAAGCAAACTACTCACCAACTTCTTTATGTCTCATGCTGAATGAAAAATCTACTGAGTGATGGCAATCAGGACTGTCTTATGATCACAGGACCCAAAGGAAGACATCAGATAATAGTTCTGCTATAAATAAAATAGACTGATTCTAGTTCTTTTGTGATTCAGTATTTATAGAAAGCTGCATTTCTATTTATCCATCCATCCATCTAATAAACACTTATCACGTAAGTCCTCTCTGCCAGGCCGTTTGCTAAAGGCAATACAGAGATGAAGTCAGTACAGACTCATTTTTCAAGGCTCAGCCCAGATACCATTCCCTCTATAAAGCTGTGGTAGCAACAATTTACTCAATTCATTTCCCTCCTATGCTCTCTAGCTTCCCAGCTTCCTTTATGTGACTGAATTCTGGCCAATGGAAGATCTGGCAAATGTTATATTTGCATGATCACCTTAGCTATAGTAGTTGTGCACATACCCTTTTTTCCTTCTGTGGTGACCTTAGGGATCATGCGTTGAAGATGGTGGAGCTCACATGATGGAAGAAGCCTGAGTCCCTGAATGCTGCATGGAGCAGAGCCACCCTGTTGGCCACATTGAACTATCACAGAATCAAACAATGAGCTTTTATTGTGTGAAGCCACTGGCGTCTAAGTTTTTGTTCCTCTACTTGTTCACTCCCTCCCTGCACCTGCCCCATGACTAGTACAAAGTTTCTCTAATTGTCACATGATTCAGGGTCCACTTAGGAGATAGAAATCATACCAGTTTTTTTTTAATTGTGGTAAAATACACATCACATAAAATTTACCATCTTAACCATTTTTAAGTGTACAGTTTGGTAGTAAGTATATTCACGTTGCTGTACAACCAATCTCCAGAAATATTTCTTCTTGCAAAACTGAAATCTATACCCATTAAACAACAAGTCCCATTCTTCTCTCCCCATAGCCCCTAGAAACCACCATTCTACTTTCTGTTTCAGAGTTTGACTATTCTAGATACATCAGATAAGTAGAATCATGCAGTATTTGTCCTTTTGTGTCTGACTTATTTCAGACCATAAGTTCCTCAAGGTTCATCCATACTGTAGAATCTGTCAGAATTTCTTTTCTTTTTAAGGCTGAATAATATTCCATTGTGTGTACATACCACATTTTGTTTATCCATTCATCTTGTCAGTGGCCACTTGGGTTGCTTCCATCTCTTGGCTATAGTGAATAATGCTATGAACATGGGTGTGCAAACATCTCTTTGAGACCCCGTTTTCAATTCTTTTGGATTATATACTCAGAAGTGGAATTGCTGGATCATATGGTAAATCTATTTTTAGTTTTTGGGGGGAATCATTATACTGTTTTGCCTAGGGGCAAAACACTCTCACCAACAGTGAACAGGGTCCCAATTTCATATCTCCACCAACATCACACCAGTTTTTTTGAACAGAGAAAATTTGATATAAAGAATTATTAACTAGGTAACTGAAAGGGTAAAAAGTAAATACTAAGCTTTTAAGAAGGTAACAGCTGCAGGAGGCAGCTAACACCCCTGGGGCTGAGGGAATGAAGGGAAGAGGCAGGGATGATTAAAATTTAGAGACTTAGAAGAGGTCCTGTGGGGCCGGGATCCAGACCTCTGAGGAGTGGGCAGAAGCTGGTTAGTACTGGTACCTCTGAGAGGTGACAGTGAGGCTGGCTCTGTCCTGTTAGAGAGACTGCAAATTGGATTCCACCACTGTCACAGGGATGAATGCCACTGTCAAAGTACTGCTGCTAGGGTGAAGAGCATTGCTGGAGTGATGCTCACAGGAACAGAAAGCAAGCAGGTGAAGCAAATCCTTTTTCTCTTCTCAGCCTTGCAGTCTTCTTCTAGTGCCCCCTATTAGCAGAGCCTAAGAAAGAACAGCTAGAAAAGCAGAAACATTAATTTGTGAGTCCCAGCCTTAGCATCAGAAAAGAGAGTACAGTTAGCATTATACCCTCCAGTTCCATTCACATCATTGCAAATGGCAAGACCTCCTTCTTTCTGATGGCTGAGTAATATTCCATTGTACATATATACCATATCTCCTTTCTCATATATATACCACATCTGGGCTCTTACGCTAAGTGAAATAAGTCCATCAGAGAAAGACAAATACCGTATGATTTCACTCATATGTGGAATTTAAGAAACAAAACAGATGAACATAGGGGAAGGGAAGGAAAAATAAAATAAGATAAAAACAGGGAGACAAACCATAAGAGACTCTTAACTATAGGGAAAAAACCTGAGGGTTGATGGGGGGGACATTGGGGTGGGTAACAGGGTGATGGGCATTAAGGAGGGCACATGATATAATGAGCGCTGGGTGTTATATGCAACTGATGATTCACTAAATTCTACCCCTGAAACTAATAATACACTATATGTTAATTAATCGAATTTAAATGAAAAGAAAGAAAGAAGGAAGGAAAGAAAGAAAGAAGAAAGAAGAAAGAAGAAAGAAGAAAGAAAGAAAGAAAGAAAGAAAGAAAGAAAGAAAGAAAGAAAGAAAGAAGAAAGAAAGAAAAGAAAGAAAAAGAAAGAAAAAAGGAAACAGTATGAAAGGGCATGTTAAAGCTGAGAGGCAATAATTTAATAACTGGCCCATCATACCAGGGAGTGACATCTCTCTGCACAGCACTCAGCATTTGGTCTGCTTTCTTGTATGGCACATATCACCTTCTACCTGCAGTGGGAGTTCTTTGGATATGCCTTAACTCTCTGATTCAAATATAAATTCCTTTAAGAGCAAGATCAGTGGCTGCTGGTTCATCTCTGTGTACCTTCTCAATGACCCCCAAAGCTTTGCACAATAATTATACATAGCTGACATACAGTAACTTTGTCAAATGAATAAAGTTGATCCCAGATGAGTAAAATGATAGTAGTTGGAAGGAAGCAGGAAGTGAGCACAGGGGGCACCCAACCACAATGAAAGTCATTGCAGATTTGTGGATTGACTAGATTTGGGGCTGAAATACTTGTAAATGCTTGTGAAATGCAGGGTCACATGAACTTTATGGAGCTGCTATAAGATTTAATTGGAGGTGTCCTGAAAACCTGCAGTTATTTGGGTATTGGTTCCTTGGCTCTGGCAAGAAGTGAGGTGAAAAGCAGAACACTCTTTACAGGGAGACCTGGTCCTCCCTGAGTCTCTTCATGCTCTAGTCAGAATACTCCAGACCAGTTCTCAGACTCTAAGCTGTAAGATCTGGTAGAGACTTTGGAGAGTTAGTGGTCCTGTTATTATTTTTACTTAACAAATTATCCCCAGACTCAGTGGCATAAAACAACAATGATTTTGTTATGTTCATGGGTTCTGTGGGCCAAAAATTTAGAAAGAACACAGTGGAAATGGCTTCCCCCTGCCTGAGGATTTCTGGAGTCTCACCTGGGAAGACTCTGAGTATAGGAGATGTTATGGGTGAGAGTTAGAATAATCTGAGCGCATCCTCACTTACATGTCCGGTGATTGATGCTGACTGTCTGCTGGGACATCAGCTGGGGCTGGTGACCGGGGTACCTGCTTGTGATCTCCTGCCATGGCCTGGGCTTCCTCCTAGCAAGGCAGCCTCAGCATAGTTAGGCTTCTTACATGGTGGCTCAGAGGCCATGCAGTGCTGCTTCTGCATCCTTCTATTGGATACAGTTGACTCACAAGCTCACCCATATTTAAGGGGAGAGGATCTAGTTTTAATGAATGTCAATATGATCAATTGTAAAAAAGCATGTAGGATGAGAAGCATTATTGCGGATGTCTTGGAAAATATAATCTGCCACGGCTGTTAAATCCAACCTCCACATTTTCCAGATGAGGATGTGGAGGACTGCAGAGCTTGGGAAGCTGCTTGCAAAGATCCTTCAGTCCATTCTCAGGGATAGCAGAGATCCCAGTTGTATTTGTTTGCTAGGGCTGCTGTAACAAAGTTCCACAAACTGAGTGGTTTTAAACAACAGAAGTCAATTCTCTCACACTTCTGGAGGCTAGAAGTGTGAAATCCAGGCTTCAGCAGTGCCAGATTCTCTCTGACGGTTCTAAGGGAGAATGATTCCTCTCTTCCTCCTAGCCTCTGGTGGTCCTCAGCAATACTTGGAGTTCCTTAGCTTGAAAATACCTCGCCCCAATCTCTGCCTCGTCATCACGTTGCAGCTTCCCTGAGCATCTCCACATCAACTTCCCATTGTGCGTGTCTGTCTCTGTGTCCAACTTTTCCCTTTTCATAAGGACACCAATTATTTTGGATTAGGGCCCACCCTAATGAGCTCATTTTAACTTGATTACCTCTGTAAAGTCTCTATTTCCAAATAAGGTCACATGATAAGGAGTTAGAACTTCAACATATATTTGGGTGTGGGGGTGGGGAGGGGACATAATTCAACCCGTAACATCATTCTTTATGAAACCCATGGGAGCGGGAGGACTTAGAGATTTATCCTGGCTAAGGCTGAGAAGCACCACCAGCAGCCGTGCTGAGGGAATTTCTCTGCCAAGTGAGCTTGGGCCAAGGTTCTGAAGGTATTTCAAAGAGAAAAGGGGACTGGGATTATTTGAACATGCTGGCTTTCTGTTACTGAGATACTGATGAAAAAATAAATTGTGGGCAGCAAGTGCCATCAGAGAGGATCCCAGTGATTCCAGTAAGAGATCAGATGCAGGAGCCTGTCTCCCCCTCTCCCCCATCTAAAGGGTAATGATCAAACTGCAGAAGCAGCTTGGGCCCCAGGGGTGCCGGCTTGCTGACACACAATCCACTGACAAGCAGAGGGGGCTGGTGGAGGAGATGAAGAAAGGAAAAGTTACTCTTTCACCCCTGGCTTGGAATTATGAAAAGTGGCATTCCCTTTCATCAAAACAGTGATGTGAGGCAGATGATACAGAGATAATGGGGCCCATGGGACTTTAACAAAGCTAGAAGGAACCCTGGATATGAGGGAAACTGTATTTTACCTTATCTACCAGTGGCCTCTCCTCCAGAATTTAGGGGAATACAAAATATTTTACACTATTCACCAATAATATCATAAAAAAAGAATTGTTGCTATTTATCAAGGGGCTAACAATGACCACACACCCACGTTGTGTGGTTTATCTATGCCACCTGCAGCTTTGCTCATATACCCTCTAGTCCCTTTTTCGTTTTCTTGCACATTGGCTTATGGTGTAGCTTTTACTCCCTAAAACTGTGTCCTTTTGTTGGAGGGCTGCCTTCAGGCTGCCTGGGCTCACTTTTCCGGCCACAGGGGGAGCTGTTAGTGCTTGGGAATTTACATCCCCGTGTGGCAGCCTTTTCCTAATGACTCACAGGTGTGGGAATGTAAACCTGTAGGGCTATAAAACTTACCTATCCTTGCCTCCATATAAACTCTGTGGGATTGACTTGAAATTACTCTCTGTAAGATGTGACTTGGCCTCCTTCCCCTACATGTCTCAATGCCCTACTTCTCTACTAGTTTTTACTGACAAGAGTGGCTAATAAATAATTTTCATGCGCATTCTAATGTCAAGGTTTGTTTCAGGGTCTGATTCTAAGACACCATCTTATGGGACCTCCACCACCACTCCCGCAGGGTAGACAGGATCATCCGTATTCTGAAAACATGGAAACTCAGGCTGTGAGTGGATCTGCCCCAAGGCACATCGCGAGTTAGTAGCTGTCTTGATTTTCAAACTTTCTGGTTACTTATACATTATTTTTAGCTGCTATGGAGCTTAATGAGATAGCATGTCCTTATTGGAGGGAAAATCACGGCTAAAGCATGTGGTGGCATTTTTAACCTTGCCACTTTGCCACCTTGGGCAAGTTACAACCTCTCTTTCCTCTAAAATGAAAGGGCTGTCTTTTGGAACATTTTATGGCCTCCCTTCCAAGAATGATTTGTTCCTATGGTGGGGTTTCTACGCACTCGTATGCACTTGAGTTATAAATCATATCTCATATATCACACACATGTTTTATTCACATGATACAGAGCTGGTGCACTGTGTAGATTGTGAGCTTCAGACTCAGACAGACCTGGGTTTGCCATTTAGTAGCTGTGTGACCTTGGACAAAATACTTACATTTGAAACCCAAGTTTTACCCACATGTAAAATAAAGATTGCCACACCTACCTTTAGTTATATTGAGGATCAAGGTAAATAATTAAGAAAAACCACGAGCAGATAAGTAAGCATTCGAAAAATGCTGCTATCCTTATCATGAAAGCTTTCGTTTTATAAACAATTCATGATACTATTTACTTCTGTTTATATTTTAATTGGTCTGAAGCAAAAATTATGACTCTAATAACAGACAGCTTAAAGAATGCTATAAATTACAGATTCCAGAGTAAAAGGGCATGCTCACTTTATTCTGTGAGTTCACTCAAAGTAAACATTTGCCATGTCACAGGCAAAAGCACGTGCTACATGCATACTTCCCCCCACCGAGGCCCAGCCTGCCAAAGAATACAAACATATTTCATGTGGACCCAGCAGGTCTTCCATCTTTAGTCTGAGGTCATCCTATCTGCCCTCAAAAGCTTTTGAAAAGAGAAGAGCAAAAGAGAAGGAAGTCCCAGCCATTTCCACAGTCCACTCAATAAACCAGGGCAGTATTAAGCTGCTTTTATCTTAGGAACCTTATATGTGTCAGTCAGCAAAACAGTGGTCCTACGTAATCACCAGGAGACAGAGGGGACATCACCTGAGCTAGCTCTGAGGATGCTGACCAGCACAGATGGCCTCAGGACTTCTGTCCTATTTTGGCTTTGAATCTGCTCAGTACTTAAACTTTTGAGCTTGACCTCCTGCACCACCGAGAGGCATCTGTCCTTCACTTTCCCCTCGTCGGGGCTAGGGGTGGGGTACAAGAGTCCAGCGTTGCCAGTGCTGAATTCCCATCTCTCAGCACAACACTTAGATGACACTCAATCAATGTGTATTTACTGAATGAGTGATTAAATGAATTGATGTGTAAATTATACCAGCTGGGTTTTGTTTGTTCAACCATTAACATTGACCTCCACCTCTGACATTGTCATTCAGCACTTCTTACATTTGAGCTGGAGAGCAGGGAGAAAATACAATTTATGAAGCCCCTACCACCTACACACTGTACTTTCTGTCACTTCATTCTGCCAGCAATTTTATTTTATAATGACAAAGGGAAGTTAGGAAAAATTAAGTAATTCTCCTAAACCCCCACAGATAATGGGTGGCAATTTTAAGATTCAAGCTCCAATTTTCTGACTTAAAAGTTCATGATCTCGGGACGCCTTGGTGGCTCAGTCGGTTAAGCAGCTGCCTTTGGCCTGGGTCATGATCCCAGGGTCCTGGGATCGAGTCCCACATCGGGCTCCCTGCTCAACAGGGAGCCTGCTTCTCCCTCTCTCTCCCTCTGCTTGTGCTCTCTCTGTCAAATAAATAAAATCTTAAAAAAAAAAAAGTTCATGATCTCTCTACTCTTCCATGACATTTCTCAGAGTTAGAAGGAGGTGCTGCTTGGTAGAGAAGGGGGAAAAAAAAAGGCTATGGTGACTGACCCTTGAGTTAAACTGTCTTTCGGTTGAATGGCATCCAAACTGCTTTTGATAGATAGGGCCTCAATTCCTGTTACAGATATTCTGGAATGGGGACAACCCTTCAGTCCACAAAACTTGACAGAGCAGCCTCTACATTCCTGGCACCATCTGAGACAGATAAATTATTCCCCAAGTCAGCTCTCAAGGAACTGCTCAGGAAAATCCCTTGACCTCTCTTTCAAGGGAACTATTAAAAATGAATCTGCATAACTTTTTTTTTGTAGCAACAGCATCAGAAGAGCAGTAAATACTAAAGAAAATGGATTCCATTTTAGACTTTTAATTCACACCCGAGGAATATGCACAGACCTAGAGATGGCTATCATATGTACAGTAAGAAGGCTGAAATTCCTAAAAATCGTGTCAGATGCTGATGACGCATGCCTCTGTAAAGCCCCAGATTGCTGACCCACATGTGCCTTTGTGTCACTTCTCCTCTGCATCTTCCTCAGACAGGTCAAAGCTTTTACAGGCCACAACCCAGCAGATTGCTGGCTGGAATGAGTTTTAAGGCCCCTTGGTTCAAAGACACTAAATTTAAGTCTCTGCAAGGAAGAGCACTCGAATGTCAGCAAGGGTTACTGGCCCCAAATCATTTCCCTTCTCACCTAAGAAGGTTAAAACTGTCTCAAGAAATATATGCTGGAGTTAGGAGCAGTGTGGGAACTCTCATCCTGAGTACATTTCCCCCAAGCAGACTTTTCTGAAAAGGAGACATAAAGGCGTGAAGCTTCTGGCCTTAAGGAAAATAATCCCAGAGTGTAAAAGGACTCAGAAATTCAATTTTTACCTGGCTTTGGGCATGTCCCTGCTTCTCTGCCTCCTCTTCTCCTCCCTGGGTTCTTATCTTTACCTATCTCACGCCTGGGGTGAGATTTAAGTTTTATCTAGTGCTACCTGAGATCTCAGAGAGAATATATACGTGGACAGTGTACTTCTTAGCTCTCAATGTGTATCTCCTTTCTCAAATGATTAGACAGGAACTTCTCTATAACTTCGAAAAGTCATGAGGGTGGATATGTCACATAAACCTAATGGCCCAGTCTTACTCATCCAGACTATTCATGGTTACACACAAATGCCATTCCCTAGGGGATGCCATGTTCTCAACTGGAATATTGTTCATGTAATTCCTGAGTAGAATACACTCCACTTCTGTACCCACTTTCCCAAGACATACATAGAGGAATGGTGACAAGATGGGGGATAAAAGGGTTAAGTACCTGCTATCCACTGATGTGATAACGTGATAATGAGACCTTTCCTTGCATTTTTTTTTTTTTGGTGTAAAGACTTGCAGATTTTACATGTTCAGCTGGCCATTGACTTCATCCCTACAACCCAGTGAAAGAAGTGGGATGAAGGAATTTTGCATATATTCACTCACCTCTTTCCTAGAATCAGGAATCACTGAGAAAGAAGAAGGAGGAGGAGAATAGGCCCCACTCTCTGGTCTTAGTACCTATGACGAGATGCAGTATTTCTCAAGTGTTCAGAAACAGAGAGCTGAGACAGGTAGAGACAAGCTTCCCATGCAGGATCTGTGTTGATGGTGGTGGAAAGCACAGTATACTTACAAAATAGGGTAGATTTGAGTTGTGGTCTTGGCTTTTCCCAAAACTTGCCAAATAATCTGGGGTAAATGATTTAAGTGCTTGGCTTTCCCAAAGGTCAAATAAGGGACTGGAGAAAATAAATACAATGCTATCTCTGGCAGTGAGACTAGAAAAATAGGCTGGAGTCAGATTGTGAGGGAAATTTTGCTGAGAATTCTGGATTCTGTAAAGTGACAAGGGCGATGTTATCTTGCTCCCTTGGCTTACCCTCATCCTGACTGTCACAGTTGTGATTCAATAAGGACAACCACCTTCTACCTCAGATGCTGTGTACTCACTTTATAGCTTGCAGACCACATGGTTAGATTTCACTTGCCCCTTTGCTGCCTCTGTTAATGGAATGATATCATAACTGAAGACCCAGTGTAGAGATTTTGTCCTTCAAAGACAATGACGAAGTGATATAAGCTGCAACCAGCTTTCTCCAGACCTGACCGAAGTGGACATAATATTATTGTAGTAACAAGAGTTATTGTAACAAGAACAGTGTGGTAATGAACAAAAAACAGACAAATTGACCACTAGAAGAACAGAGAGAGACCTTATATATGTGGGAACACGATATGTGTTGGCATCTCATTTTTTAACCGAAATTTTAGAATTATAATTTATTTATATTATTTAGATAGATGATGCTGGGAAAACTGAGTTCACCACCTAGAGAGAAGCCAAATTGGAATCATACTTCCTACTCTATGAAAAAGAAAACAAAACAATACAAAAATGCTAAACAATTGAAGGCCTAGAAGGAAAGGTAAAATGGAGCAGCTAGAGCAAATTGAACATGAAGGTAATGAAGGAAGTGGGGAATGATTTATTCAACATGACCTCAATATTTCAAATAATTAGGATCTCTATTTCTCATCTTACAACAAAATTGTGGCACACAGACTTCTCTGTGTTCCTCAAAGCCTGCTTTGTTTCTTCCCTGTTACCACATCAAAATGCCCAGATTCCCTTGCAGGTTCCTGTGTCCATTGATACCAGTGGAATGTGGGCAGAAGTGATGTGTGCTATTTCTAGGACTGGCCCATATAAACTCTCCATAAACATTCTGCCATGTTCTTCCCTCTAGGTCATCGGAGAGGACTCTGTTGACCTAAAGGAGAGTGTAGACTCAAGGTGGAAGAGATCTGAGTCCTTGCAGGTCCACGAGGAAGGCTGCCCAACAATCTGCACTGGACTATGATGTTGGTGAGAAATAAACTCTTAGTGTGTTGAATAATTGAGATTTGGGGGTTGTCTGTTATCAGAGTTAGTGTTACCTTAACTAACAAAAATGACCTCAATTATGGATTAAAATATAAAATTATAAATACTTAGAACACAATTTACAAGGAAGATTTTATGATGTTGAGGTAGGAAAAAATTTTCTAAGTATGGTAGAAAAGCCAAAACATACATCAATGTTTGATAGATTTGATCCACATAAAATCCTTTTAAACCAATCACTATTTATTTATCTATTTAATTATAGCAAGTACACTTACCATGAGATCTACCCTCTTAATAACTTTTTAAGTGTATAGTTCAGTGTTGTTAACTTTAGACACCATGCAGATCTCTAGAACTTATTCATTGTGTGTAACTGTATACCCGTTGAACAGCAACTCCCCATTTCCTCCTCCCCCCAGTCCCTAACAACCACCTTTCTATTTCCTGTTTCTATGAGTTAGACTATTTTATATACCTTATATAAGTGGAATCATGCAGTATTTGTCCTTCTGTGACTGGCTTATTTCACTTAGTATACTGTTCTCCAGGTTCATCCAGGTTGTTGCAAAGACAGGACTTCCTTCTTTTATTGGGGCTGAATATTATTCTATTGTATATATACACCACATTTTGTTTAACTATTCATCCTTTGATGGACATTAAGGTTATTTCCATATCTTGCCTATTGTGAATAATGCTGCAATGAATATGGGAGTGCAGATATCTCTTCAAGACCAAATCACCAATCACTATTTATTTAGATAAAAATCAACTTTTATATTTTCTTTAACTATAGTCAATACACCTCTGGGCAAACAAAAACTGTTTTTGCAGTTTCAAACAACTCCTATAGGGGCACCTGGGTGGTTCAGTCGGTTAAGCAAACAGCTCTTGGTTTCGGCTCAGGTCATGATCTACTACTGGTTGTGGGACTGAGCCCCACATCAGGCTCTCTATGCTCAGTGTGGAGTCTGCTTCAGATTCTCTCTCCCTCTCCCTCTCACTCACTCTCTCTCTGTTTCTCAAATAAATAAATAAAAATCTTTAAAAATAATAAAATAAAACAACTCCTGTGTCTGAACTATACACATATTATTCCTATTATTGTTGAGATTATAGTAATTGTAATTAAAAATTAAAATATAGTTCTTATACTAATTAAGGATAACATAAATGGAAATATTACTCATAAGTTGGTATGATATAATATTATCTTGAAAACATTGAGAATAACCGCTCCATCAAGCTTCAATTTGAGCAAAAATAAGTAACAGCAGTTTAAGTCAATAATGAAAGATAATTCCCGAACTATTTCCTTAAAAAGAGACAAAAGGAGGCCCCAATGTTTTCAGTATGGTTCTAGAAGTTCTCAGTATGGTTCTGGAGTATTTGGTTTGTTTGAAGATTGAGCTAATCTGAATGAATCCTCTTTATTTCAGGATGTGAAGGTGGTGGTGGGGGGCGAATCTGGAGGAGAAAGAAAGAGAAGGAGGAAAAGGTCCGCTTTGCAGAAATTGCTCACTTGGACTCACTGGCAATATTAGATTCAGACTGGAGAAAGAGGTGGGTGAACATAGTCTGGTAGCCAAGGTGAGATCTGAGTGAAGGGCTGAGGGAGCTCTGTTTTCAAAATGAAGGTCCACCTGTTGGTGAGGGGCCACACGGGGGTTGGCTCTTGGCCTCATACTCTGTTGGAAAAGCTCCTTGTGATGTGATGACTTTTCATTCATCTTCTAGTGAATGAATCATTCTTATAATTTCAGCCTCCCGCTCCTCTTGTTTTGTGCATTTAGAGCTTTCTTCATTCAAGTCCTATTCTCAGGAAGTTAATTTCTCCTTAAATTTTTCACAGTTTCCTCCAGGCTCCAGATTTCTGATGACTCTTTCTCTAGGCTAGAATTCTTCAAAGGTGACTCCAATTTTTCATATTCCTTTTGAACAGAGCTAAGCCTGTCAAAGGGTTCACATTTTTTTCTGAATCAATGTTAGCATGCTCTGGGATAAGTTTTTTTTTCCCCCTTTTAATAAAAAGTGGATTTTATTTGACCTAAATATTCTGAACAAAATAGGAGACTGTAAAAACTGTGACGCTTGCTCCCACAAGAAGCTGTAGATGTCAAAGTCCAGGCCAGGTCATCAGGTAGAACAGCCACCGTCTCACACAGTTTTCCAAGAATTAGCTGGAAGTAAGGCTTTCCAGAGGTTCACAGCCCCTCTATGGCACCAACACCCTCCACCCCAAATCCTCCTCAGCGGCAACGGCTGTACCAGGGTGATGACCGCATTGGGTACTCTATAGTGTTGCACATGGAACCCAAACCCCCACCTGGCCACTGGGACAGACTATCATTGGAACTGATAGGTAGGAGGGCAGGTATGGCAAAGAATTTACCCTATCCATGACTGTCCAGTGCTCCTTTTTCTCACTCTCTTTCGTAACTTTTTAATTAGGAAAATTTTCAAATAGATAAAAGTAGAGTATTAGTACAATGAACATCCATTTACTCACTACTAGATTCAACATTATTAGCTGTTTATACAATTTACCCTACCCACCTCTTTATCATTCTTTAATTTTTTTACATGAGCCACTGGAAAATAAAACATAGACATCCTGATACTTTAGCATGCATTTCCAAAAAATAAGGACAACCTGCTATGTAACTGTATAGCCTTGTGGTACTATTGTGACCCACTTTACAGATGGGGAAACTAACTGAGGCCTGAAAATCTCTTTGAGGAAGGCAGGGAAATAACATTTTAGCATATTTAGCTGTTTAGGTGTGTAGGATGAGGTGATGAGTGGCCTGGAGACATGGGTGAGGACCTCCTCAAATAGCTTGAACTGAACTGGGTGGAGGCATACATAAAATTTTTTAATTACTGTAAAGGTAACAAATATACCATAAACAAAGTGAAAAACAAGTGACAAACTGTGACAAACATACATGGTTTGTATAGTACAGATCAAAAGCTAATATTCTTAATATATAAAGAGCTCTTCCAAACCAATAAAAAGCTGAACACTTCATTTTTAAATAGAAAGAGTATTTTAAAAGTGGTCATTTTTTTTTTGTTTTGCTTCTCCTTTGCATAATTTTGCTTTGGGAAAATACTGATTACTACTTGATAGAAATGTATAGCATGGCACCACTTTCCCTACCCCAAGAATTGGCATGTAACAAACCAACCAGACCACATCATCCCCCAGACACACTCATTTGACAGGGGTTGGCATGTTCCCAATGAGTCAGTCTTTTGCAGATGCTATAAGCTGTTACATACACTATAAAATAAAAGGAACCCCCTCATTTTTTTTCTGGAATCACTAGCTTGAGGACAATGTAAACCTAGAGCCATCTTTGCTGCTACATGGGACAGAACCTGGTTAAGAAGATAGATCACTGGGGTAGGATGGCAGGGGGGAAGAGACAGACAGAGAGAGAAAGAGAGAGAGAGAGAGAGAACGAATGATTTCATGATCATTTGTTTGAGGTCCCAGATCTAGACTTGCTTAAAAGCAGTCTAGGCTTTCCAGTTATAAAATCCAATAAATCTTCAAGTTTTTTGGGTTTCTGTCATTTACCATGAAAGAATATGGCCTAATATAGCTGATACTAAAAAATCCACAAGAGAAAAAATTTAAAATGGCCAATTACCTAACTGCCAATACAGGAACAATCTCATGAGAACACAAAACAGAACATTAAAATCAGACAATATGTTTTTATGTATTTTATTTTCATAGATTAAAAAGGTTGATAAATACTGAAAAGGTATAAAATTAAATGTACTGCTTAGGCTATAGGTGCACATGGAGGTAGGGGTAAGGGAGCACAGAGGCCTGACTAACCCTCCTGTCAGTCTAACCCTTTTTGTCTTCCCTGGGCTAGATTCTGCTTCCAGAAATCCTTCTCTCATTTCATTCAGACTTCCTGTTCAGTGACCAGATGCTATGATCCACCACTTTCCAAAAGCCCCTGAGCTCTCTTGCTGTGGTCTGTGGTCCAGTGGCTCAGTCCCAACTCACTGACTTCTCCCTGGAAGGAGTTCTCAGCATGCTCTGTGGTTGGGCATCCTGAGGTCAGAGTGTCCTCTGCAGAAAATGACTAACAAACTAGAAGCTTCAGTTTCTTCCCTATTAGCTTACCTTTTCACACCATAGTTAAGATACATGTATACACACACACAGACAGGGGTCTGTATGGCAAAGTGACTTTGAGTGGGGACTGTGGTGTCTGACTACTGGGATTTGAATCTTGGCTCTGAATCTTACTAGATACGTGACCCTGGAAAGTATACTTAACCCCTCAGTCTCTTCATTTGGAAAATGGGGACAATAAAAACATCTGCCTCATTGTTTTGAGAGTAAATGAATACATACGCAGTCTTCAGCACAGCACTTGGCACATAGGTCACCATCAGTACATGCAATTATTCCTTTATAGGCATACACACTTGTTTCCAGAATCGGAAAGCTCATATATCTTTATGAAAATTTATTCACAAATGACAGAAACCAATGCCAAAGTAGCTTGTGCAAAGAAGACAACTTACCAGCTCATTTTACTGGGGAGTCCAGAGGTTGAGCTCACCTTGAGCCTGGTTATTTCCAAAGTTCAAATGATGTCAAAGGGCGCTAGTTGCCTAAAAATTACGATTGAGTCTTATAATTGTGGTTTTGAATGTATGACAGAGTTAAAAAGTCAAGATTCAAATCCCAGTTTTACCACTTGTCAAGGTGTGAATTTGGGGGAGTCAATCCCTGTCTTTGAGAATGTGGGGGGAATCCCTTGCAGGGTGCCTGAGATCCAAGCCATCCTATGATCATTTCTCCAACCCCATTCGGACAGCAGATAAATTAACAGGCTGTGACTTCCATCAAGGAAGTATATATATTTATACACAGAGAGAGAGAGAGATACCCCTCTCTCTCTGTGTGTGTGTATGTATGTGTATATATATATATATATATATATATCTTAATTTATTGTATAGATATATAGATATATCTCCTAATTTATTTTTTAAGATCATATCTTCCATAGGCTCTCAGTTTCCACAATAGAATGATGTGCTGGAGTGGCTTTGTGTGAATTCAACTAATAAACTTTATTACAAAACAATGATTCCACTGTGTCATATGCAATTCAGACAAGGGACATGGAGCCCAGCACAGAAGTCCAACAACATTCAACCACAAACCATGCCAAGAATTAACTTGGAAGGTCATGTGAGAAATCACAGAGGGTAAAAGGACGCTGTGTGCTTGCACACATTAGGAGTGTCATCACTGTCAGATCTGTGCCACAGAGCTGATCCTGCACATCTGCTGTCTTTTTTTTTTCTTTCTTTTTCTTTTTTCTTTTTTTTTTTTTTTTGGCTAAGTAACAGAATGCTTCACTTCCTAGCAACAGCCATCCCATTGTCTTGCCCTGACCAGGCATACAGAGGACAAATCCTTCTGAGCATGTAGGTTAGAGGCAACAAATGTCCCCCCACATTATTAGGCCTCTACATCTGTGAAGCTTGTATATAGGTGTGGCTCCTTACAAGGATAAAATCACTGACACCTTTAGTAATGCATGCATCCAGGTCAAAACTAACAGTGGAACTAAAAAGGCACTTTCTAATTATCCACAAAGTGAATCTTTCTGCACACTTGGGAGACTTTAGTTTTGAAATGCAAGATGTGCAAGAGATCTCAAAGGTCATCTTGTCCAACTCCTTCATTTAACTGCAGGAGGTCCAGAAAGGAAACCCTATGTACCCAAGGTCACACAGATAATGACAGCTTTTACCAGAACCAGAGGCTTCTGTCCCCTGAGTCAGTAACCTGTTTGCTTCAGAGCAGCCTGTCTAATACTAGCTAGATGATTACAGCACCCCCTTCTCTAGCTTTTGCTTGTGGATTTTCCCTGCTGGGTTTTAAAGTCCTGCAGTATTACCATTTCCCCAGGGTCCTCCTGACTTCAGGCCCACCCCCTATGCTGAAATGCATTCAGATAAGTGAGCTCATTTTAACAAACATTTAAGCAAACATAAGCACGTGTAGTGATTTCAAAGTTGATTTGGCTAATTTATGTCATTGTTCCACTTCATCAAGGCAAATCACCAGGAATGAATACTTGTGCACACTCATTGCAATGAAATCCTCTTGGTGATCTCTGACTCTTGAAACTGGAGAGGATGTTAATTGTGGCCCAGTTATTCCCAGAGTTTTGTGTGTTTTACCTATTCAACACTCAGCCAGAATTCATTACTGGTTTGTGTCTTTTCTGAATGTTTTATCTTATAGCTTATCTTTAGGGTCATCCTCTTGCTGGGTGACTGCTTTTGCCACAGGCTGGTCACTGAGGCAGCTCGTGTGTCCAGTTAATGAAGGGAATTGGTTGTGAGGAAAGAGTAGAGGGGCCTTTGGAGAGAAACAGCATTGTTTTCAGGACTGAACCTAAGACACATGGCTCAATACATCAATAGTCTGTTTTGATTATCTACCTAAAGGCATATGTTGTGAATGTAAGATTCATTGTATATATTCAGTATTTCTTGAGTCAACAAATGAAAAAACAAATGAATCAATAAAACAAGAGCCCATCTCAGTTTCACCTCCACTTTGCAGATACACTGCTTTGCCACTTGAAGCTAAATCCAATCTTCTTATTTCAGTCTTCACCTGACTTGACTCATAAGCAGCATTTGACAAGTTGATTGTCCCCTCCTCTTTGACACATGCTCTTCTCTTGGCTTTGAGGATGCCATTCTCTGTTGATTTTCCTCTATCTTACTATTTGCCCCTTTCACTCGCTGGCTGATCCTTCCTCATGTTCCCAAAGTCCAATTTTTGAGTGACCCAGGGCTCAGTACTTAATCCTTTCCCCCTTTTTTATACATACTCATCCCCTTGTTGATTTTGTCTGGGTCCATGACTGATGACTGCTTAAGTCATATCTATAGCCTGGACATGTCCTCTGAACTCCCAATCTGTTTATCTAACTACCTACTTATATTTCCACCTGGATTACAAACTTAACATGACTAACAGTGATCTCATCTCTGTCTCCTAAACCTGCTCCTTCTGCCGTCTTCCCATTTCAGTTAATGGCAACTCCATTCTCCCAACTGTACAGGTCAAATCCCTGGAGTCAACCTGTCCCAATCACTCAGGTGAAGACAATACTCTAGGGCATGGTGGACCCACAGGATAAAAGAAGCCTGTATTCTGGAATGGACTACAGTTGCTTTACAATAAGGTTGGACTACCAGAATGTTACATGACAAGAAAGAAGTTCTAAATTATATAAGTCACTGTATTTTCGGATTTCTTTGTCATAGTGGCTTACTTAACCTGTGCCCTAACTAACACAGGAGGTGAGTAACTAGAAGTTGTGAATGTAGAAACCATTCTTTTGAGAAGTCTGAGTATGTGGGAAGGAGAGAACTAAATAAGACCACTGCTGGAATGTTTTATTGAAAAGATTGTGAGAAGACGTGGCTCTGGGGGAAGCTGCTGAAATGAGATCAGTTCACTGAGATACAAGCCTGTGCTCTGACACAATAAGTTTGCTGAATGTCCCCCAGAAAATCCAACTCACTCAGGACTTTGGGGGCAAAGGTGGACCTGGAAGGTCTTAAATGTCTGAGCCCCGTCTACAACACCACTCCTTCTTCTTGAAGTAATATACACTATAAATTTTAAAATAATGGCATTGATGACCCAATAGTAGGAAGCACATATTGAGTGAGCTATTTAGTGCTTAAATTGATGAGATTCCGTACTCAACCATTCATGCTCATATATCCCTCTTATAGCAAAAAGTATATATCTGAAGTATGGCTGGTCAGGGGTGATGAAAATAACAAAAGGAAATAAAAATACCAACAACTCTCAATTATTAAGCACCTAAAATGTATCCTAGCCTATGTAGGTGCTGCCTGCAAAAATCTGCAAATTAGGTCTTACCACCTACAGCAATTAACCATAATAGTCATACTGTTAGTTGACTATTGAAGATTTTTAATATTTTTTTAAGTAATCTCTACACCCAACATGAGGCTCGATCTCACAACCCTGAGATCAAGAGTTGCATATTCCACCGACTGAGCCAGCCCGGTGCCCCTGGCCATTTCTTCTACTGAGATGCATTAACAAAATCTAAAGTAGGCAGGAATTTTTGCATATAGCTGCAGAAGGCTATAGGCTTAAAAGTGGGCTTTCATTTATGGCAAGCATCAATCTATTCTCAATACATATCTCAGAATTCAATGGTTTGGATCCAAAAGATTTAATACCAGGGCAGCTTGAACAGTAAAGTTCTGAAAATAGATAAGTCTAATATTCAAAGTGAAACCTATGTTAGATTTTGTAGCATATAAAATATTCTAAATGTTCACTGTATGGAGCCAATGAAGAATCCCTTATGCTTCCTGGAATTGGCAGATGGAAGTCATCTTCAGAGACTGAATACCACTAGGGACTTGGCAGTGGACTACATTACCCTGGGATGGGTAATCAGTGGACCTAGCTCAGAAGTTATATCTATGATTCTCTGTAAGTACATATTTTTAGCCTGGCTATGAAGACAAGGAAGGATGAAGGAGTAAAATAAAAGGTGTAGAACTGGTGGTTGAAGAGACAGCACAAACTAGCTATGAGATAGTGGAAATTCTCTCAGGATGAAGATATATCAGATATTTATAAATGTTTGGGAACTTTTCTCACCAAATTTAGCCATACCAGCCATCAGCATACATGAGAGAATATTAATTGAAGTCATTATCTTTCAATGAAGCTATAACACAGTCCAGATTAGAGACAGATGGAAAGCAGATGACCCTCCTGAGACAAGGAGAAGCCACACTCACAGACTGCAGCCACATTTACAGAAGTGAAAGATGATACATGTGGGTCCATTCATCTTTAAAGGAGAGGTGGCTATTTCTTCAATTACTCTGTTTATCCATATGAGGGAGAGGATTCTGTCTAATCCCTAAGTCACCAAAGTCACAGGTGAGTATTTCACTGGAGGATGTAGAGGACTTCACTCATGAGCTCAAAGACTCACGTTGACCCCCATGTAGCAGTAAGTTCTATAAGGATAGGATATTTACCCAGACACTTCAGATACCTTCCCAGGTAGAGGAGGCTGGATACATAGTCCCAAGTAGACCTCCAGATGCAATTGTTACAAATCAGTAATTTTCAAATATTTTGCCCACTATCTACTGTAAGAAATACATTTAATTTTGAATCCTTATACATATACTCATACCTTTGTATATATTTAACTGAATCTAGTTTTTTTGTGCAATAATAAGTTTTCTTATTATGTGTAATGCACCTAATATTTTCCATTCTATTCTATTTTATCATATTGTAAAATTGCTGGTTGGACTTACTATTGATTTCACAAAGTACTAATGGCATGGTAACATGAAGTTTTAAAAACAGTGTTTTTGATTAATAGAATG
This sequence comes from Callorhinus ursinus, assembly GCF_003265705.2. Lineage (NCBI taxonomy): Eukaryota > Metazoa > Chordata > Mammalia > Carnivora > Otariidae > Callorhinus > Callorhinus ursinus. Next base: position 118,592,417 of record NW_027397063.1, read on the forward strand.
GAGAGATTCCTATAAATCGGTCCACTAACAAGTTGGATTTTTTTTCTTATTGGTTTATAGACTTGGCTTCCTCTTCCTTAAATTTTACAAAGCAACAACCTTTTTCTGTGACATCTCAAAGTATATATCCTGTCTGTAACTAAGTAGCTTCCAGCAGCCTTGTATCTAGCTGGCTTGGGTGCAGACCTGCCTGCCCAGCTCTGTAAAAGGAGTACTCAAGAGATCGAAGATGAGGAAGGAGAAATGGGTGTCAAGAAGGTAGAAATCTATCCTTATCATGAAAGTTTTCCCTTTATAAACAATTCTATTGCTGGCATTGTAGGGCAGAGAAATAAAATGGGCAAACTGCCAGTAAGAATGAAGGAAACAATGAATTTGGGGTAGGCAAACAACAACATCTCCTGCAAAAGCAACAACAATATAACTGATAATAGCTACTACTATGTATTGCCCACCTGCAGCATGCTAGGTACTGTGCTTGGTATATTATATGCATTATCTCACTTCACTCTCACAAAACTCCTCTGAGGTAGATAATATTATTTTATCATTACATTTTTTTCCTACTTTAAATTTTGCCATCTTTTTTTATTGAAGTATAATTGCCATACCATATTATATTAGTTTCATATGGACAACATATGATTTGACATTTGTATACATTATGAACCAATCTCCATAGAAGTTATACAAACTTGACTAGTTAAATAAAAATTGTATAAGTTTGACTGAAGACATGGATCCCTGTTGATAGATCTTTTCACAGTTATATGCAGTTTGTGATAAAAATTGGACCAAATCATTGGTAGCTTGGATACATTGGGACATTTGCTAAGTCCCATCAGTGAGGCTCACGTGAAGTGAGCTGTGACAGAGCTTATGGACTTAGCAAATGGGCAGAGGGTTCCTGAACATTAGGTCAAGTTGGGAAAGGGTCCATTGTTGCACTGTTATGATAGAGAAAAGCAAAGTAGTAATTAGAGGTGAAGGGAGAGAGACAAAAACATACATAACATGTTAGGGCAAGATAAAGGTGTAACGGGGAAGAAAAGTAGAAATGTTGGTGGCAGGTGAGCTGGAAGACAAGGCATAGGGCACGGAGGTCACGTGTGGGTCAGGTAAGGGGTCCAGTAATGATTCAGTGACTGAGGGTATAGACTGGAGTATCTCACCTCAGCATGCACTGCAGGGCAGGCTGTGGGAATTTAGAGGGCCATACCAGAAAACAAGGAGACTTTAGAAAAGAGGTTTGGGGGAAGGAGTCTTGAGGGGATTTCACCCTTCAAGTGACTCTCAGGTAGCATATCTCCTGGAGACTGGTTACCAAGTCATGGGAATGTTTTATTCTCCATTCCATCCTTGCATCTCCACCTGCTGGTATGGGACCTCATGTGGTTAGAGTTCCTTCATTTTTCCTTTGAAATATTTGTGTTAGGGTTAGGGGCTCAAGAGAGTGACAGAGAAGAAAGCAATCATTAAGATCAAAGGATATAGAGAAAGCCCTAGAAGACAAGTTACTAATTTAACTGAGTGGTAACACCTCTCACACTTCTTACCAATTTCCAACAAAGTATAAGACAGATACCCTTTAGAAGCTACATTCTCTCCTTTTGTCATAACTCTTTGCTAAAATATGTGAATTTGTGATTGAATAATCAAGTATTGCAAGTCCCCTACATCTCATGGATGAATCTAGATTCTTAGAATCAAAAAATGAGCTGGAAAAATATTTATAATCGTGTAGTTGAATTGTTTCCTCAAACAATCTTAAACCACAGAATGCTTTTTCTCTTTCTTCTTCTTCCTCCTCCTTCTCATCCTTCTTTTCTCCTAATTAAAATCTTAAATGGAATCTCAAAACATTAAAAAAAAAAAGTCGAGCTGCTCAGGTGAACAGTATAGTATAACCTTCCTTTGACCTCCCAAGGTGTCCCTTGAGTGAAAACCACTGATGTGGTTCAAGTCTCTCATTTTATAATAGAGTTTGAGGCTCAGAGAGGGAAGTGATGTGTCCCCAAGTCACACAGCTGGTTTTATAAATAGGTCTGGAAGCAAGAGGCTATTAGAACATCATAGTAGCATAATATCTGAATTACTCAAAAATGAAAACTCTTTTGTGTCTTGCTTAAAGCTATACTTTCTGGGACGCCTGGGTGGCTCAGTTGGTTAAGCGTCTGCTTTCAGCTCAGGTCATGATCCCAGGGTCCTGGGATCGAGTCCCACATAGGGCTCCCTGCTCTGCGGAAAGCCTGCTTCTCCTTCTCCCTCTGCTACTCCCCCTGCTTGTGCTCTCTCTCTTTCTCTCTGATAAATAAATAAATAAATAAATAAATAAATAAAATATTTATTAAAAAAAAGCTATACTTTCTAAAATCACTGATTTTCAAATACTCAAATCCTACCAACCACTCAAAGAAAATCCCTGGAGATACAATGTCCTCCCAACAGGGGGCAGAACAGCTTCCTGTAGAGCCTGGGGACATAATGCTGTGGCTGCTCCTCCCCAGGCACCTTTATATATTCCAAACTTCAAATATAAGGGAAGTGGGAGGGTTTATAGAAAGACGTCTATGGGGACTCTGGAGGGCTGCACCTCACAGGCATAGCTGTCTGGGATTTCAACTGCAATAGTCTTGCATTTCAACACTTTATCACAGGGAGCTGAGAACACTGGGAGTGCAGATTTTTGCTTTCCTAAGGTTTGATCAACAGTCACCAGAAGGAAAATAACAATGAACAGAAGAGAAGAGAAAATTATACAGGAGTGACAACAAAGTGGCAAACATCTGACAGGTAGATCAAGAAGCAGGAGCCATCAGACCATGGAGAACTAGCTGCCCCCCAACACACACACATATACAGATATGCAAACACAGCTTCCTAAGAGTTTAGGCCACAGGAGTAGCTCTGCCTTAAGTCTGTGCATTGGCACTCTTGCTACATACCATAAAGGGATATTATGTTCACATCCTAAATACCGATGAACGCCAATCTTTAACTTTTGCCTGCCCACCCCTCTAAAATCTCTCAACTGAGAGCTTGAAGGAGGAGAGGAAGATGAAAATGACAATAGTTAAACAGAAGGTACAACCTTCATCTTTCTTTGGAGTAAATGAAATTATGCCAACATCCAGGGTTACTTGTGTCATTTGGATTCATTTGCCAACACACTTACATAGTGGAATTAAGATTAGCATCCTTTCCACTTACTAAATTGAAATCTCCTCTGTAGCTCTCATACAATTTGGCAATGATATGAAAGACTTCAGTCAAAGAATGTGTAGCTGGGTAAGATATATAATCAAATGCTAAAGATAATCATGATTATTAGCATAATGCCAATTATCCATCATAAGATTACAGAAGTGAAAAGCATGAAGATGTCATCCTGAATCAAGTGCCTGTCTCTTCAACTAGACAAAGTGAGGACCAGTTCACTCTAGAGCCCATGGTCCATCTCATCAGGACTGTGCTGATGGTAACAAAGGTATTAAGATGATAGGCACCAGAGTGGCTCTAAACAGAGCATGGGATATGCAAAACATCTTTTTCAACAGTATGACAGTAAGTGTTAAAGATATTATCATGTGTTGCGATAAAAATTTTTAAAAAGAAAAAACTTCTGAAATCCAGTAATCCTTTGCCAGCTTCTGGAGCATCATGATTGGAAAAACTTCAGTTGGCAAGCACACATAGAAAGTAGGGGTTAGGAGAAAAACTATAAAAATGTATTAATATGCATTTTTAAGCCCAAAATAAACAGAAGTTTTAGCAAGCAGCCATGTTCTTTCTCAACCAGAGTTTGTAGCATAATCTGTTCTTTATTATTCAGAGAACATTGCCATGGCTCTGTGACCTGAAGAAGAGGGAATGCCCACAGATTTTAAGTTATGTGCATTCAACATCTTTGCAAAGTCTTAATATCACTGCTTCTGGCTTTGAAACTTCATGCCTTTGATAATTGCATTCTTTTTAGTTTTAGTTTTGCAGATCTCAGCAAAATATATTTGTAATCCCCAGGCAAATTGACAAGTTCTGGTACTATCCAAGGACATATTTTCTGGCTAACTCTCCTAACCATAAATTGACCATTGGAACTCAAAGAGGCCTCACTTTATAGTCTGTCTCATGTAGTTTATAGGATGGGCAGCAGGATCTGTTGTCTTCTTTGGGGACTGTATTAGGGTTCTCCAAAGAAATAGAACCAATAAGATCAATATCTATATCTATATATCTAATCTATAAGATAAGTTCATATGGTTATAGAAGCTTAGAAGTCCCACAGTCTACTATCAGCAAGCTAGAGAATCAGGAAGGCTGGTGATATAATTCCATTTGAATCCAAACTCCTGAGAATCAGGGGACTGATGGTCTAAGTCTCAATCTGACTCTGGGAATCAGGAGCACAGATGTTAAAGGTCAGGAGAAGATGAATGTCTCAGCTCAAGCAGAGAGAGTAAATTCACCCTTCCTCTGCCTTTTTGTTCTATTCCGGCTTTAGGTGGTTTGGATGATGTCCACCCACATTGATGAAGGTTAGCCTCTTTATTCAGTCTACAGATTTAAATACTAATACCCTCACAGACACACCCAGAAATAATATTTTACTAGCTATCCAGGTATCCCAATCAAGTTGACACAAAAAATTAATCTTTAAAGGGACTGAGGTAAGATGCCCAAATGGTGGTCTGTATGCTTATATCATTAAAGTCATATAGTTACAATTCAGAATTGGACATTTGAGGCCAGAGATCATTTTTTACTATGCCCAAGATGGCAAATACGTTTCATTTCAAATGCCAAATGTGATTGATTGGTAGGGACTGCCTGGACTTCTGTTAAGAAGGTGAATGGGGATTTACCAGAAAAGAGTGCTGTAATTGATTGGTGATGTCTGTTGAATGTTAGTGGCATGACACTGGGAAGGGGGCATATTTGCTGAACCTAAACAACACTCTCTTCTCTACAAAAGTAATCTTTTCAATAAAGCCTCCTTAAACAACAAGTAAACTATACTATTATTTACAAATAGCTTTCCACAGATTCATCTAGTTAACTCTTCTCTTATGGATTTGGTTCAAACATGACTTCTTCAGGGAAGTTTGCTCTGACCATTTTTAGATCATTTTCTGTTACACATGCTCATTGTACAAACTTTCATCCCTTCCTCTCTTCTAACTCAGTTGAAATATCTCTTCCTTAGTTTAATTATTGGATTGATAGTTGCATATTCCAGCCTTCCAGCCAGTGAGCTCATGAGAGCAAAGGCATGTTCTGTTTGGCTCACCATTGCAACCCCAGTGTCTGTCATAGTTCCTAATACTTAGTATACACTCATTAAACATTTGCTAAATGAATTGAAAAACAGGCATTTATTTTTCTCTTAAATTTCTCTGAGACTCAGGTCAGATTTGTTACCTTTCATTGCTTATTCTTTCCAGAGACTAAGGCATATGCATACATTCCTACCATATCAAGGTTACAAACTTGGAAGACATTGGAATTTGAAATCCTAGGCTTATGAGTCTCTAGATTTATTCTCAACCATGCTTTCTTCCATGTCTACAATATACACATTACCTGCATTGCTATATGAAGATGTTCATTTTAGGATATAATAAATGCTGGCAGAGCCAGGAAGAGAAACAAAAATCTTTGTATTTGAATGGAGGCAATATGGTATAGTGTAGGGAGGACTAGACCAGGTCCTAGTCCTGCCACTTATTAGCTTAGCAACCTTGGAAAACTAAATTCATCTCTCTTATCAGTAAAATAAAAAAGTAGAGTCAGTAGTTTTCAAAACTATTTTTTATAGTGGGACTGTTTTTCTAACGTGAAATTTCAGAAATCTCCTATAGAAACACAACATTGAAAGAAATGAAGTGGTGCTGATCTGAGTAAAGGTGGTAGAGGCTACATCTGGAATTTTGCTTCTACTGCCTCTCCAGTATTGCAAGGAAGCTCCTGAAGCTCACATAAGCATGCCATTAAAAAAAAAAAAAAGCAAACAATAACAACAACAAAAGACATAGGGAACATAGTCAATGGTATTCTAATAGTGGTGAGCATAAGCAAAATGTATAGAGCTGTCAAATCACTAAATTGTATGCCTGAAACTAATGTGTGTAAACTATACTTCAATTTTTTTTTAAAAAGGGGGAGAAAATGCTGATACAGGCTACAACATAGGTGAACTCTGAAGACATTATGCTCAGTGAAATAAGTCTCATACAAAAGGACAAATAGTAGTATGATTCCACTTATATGAGATCCCTACAGTAGTGAAACTCATAGAGACAGAAAACAGAATTGTGGTTACCAGGAGCTGGAAGGAAGGGAAATGGGGAGTTGTTGTTTAATGGGGTACTGAATAGAAAAAATAAAATCTTTAATTTTGAAATGATTATAAATTTATAGGAAATTGCAAAGATAATACAGAGAGGTACTGTATACCTTCACCTACTTTCTCCCAATGGGCCCATTAAAAAATAAAATATAAATATATATTTAATGCCACTGAACTGTACACTTAAAAATGGTTAGAAAGGTAAATTTTACATTATATACATTTTACTGCAATAAAGAAATGTAAATTTAAGAAATCACTGGGGGCACCTGGCTAGCTCTGTTGGTAGAGCATGTGACTCTTGATCTCAGGGTTGTGAGTTTGAGCCCCATGTTGGGTGTAGAGATTACATAAAAACAACATCTTAAAACAACAACAACAGCAACAAAAAACAACCTTTGGACCCACTACTAGACAATCCTCCAATGCCCATCCAGCTCCAAAATTCTATGACTGTATGAATCCTATATGTTAGCCCATCCCCATTGCATTTTACAGTTATGGACTTTTAGAGCATGAATGTATCTTAGAAATCAGCCAATGTAAGATATAGTTCAAGTCTCCTGCTTCTCTCTGCCATGGAGTTTAACTAGAGTCTTGAATCAGGCCTCAAACAAATGTGCTTCACAGTGGTGGTTTTTACTATTTTCTATTTTCATATTTTTCTACTAGTAATTCCCTGTTGACTTTTTTATGGTCTGCAGGAGCTGTTTCTCTGGGTTTACTTAATTCATTTTGATTTATCTGGTGGTGGAAGTGCATTCCTCTTCATCCCCCCTTATAATGGTTTTGGCAGTCCTGCCTTATATTATTTTCCATTTCCAATGTCATATTACTGTGTTCTTTATGGCCACACCAAGACATGTAGGCTGCACTGAAATGGCCATGAGCTCAGTAAATCTCATTTCTCTTATTCTGTTATTTTTTCTTTTTAAATATTTATACATAAAACAGTTACATATAATTCTGCATAAATTCAATATGTGTGATCATATAATACCTACTTTTTTTTAATGTAATTTTTGTTTGGGTTTAGCTTTTCTCTTCCCATATACTCCTCTCTCAATCTGCACTATCTCCCCATAGACACAAAGCCATCCATGTTAACAACCTACTGCATATGCTTTCATGTTACTCTTTATGCTCATGTGTTCATAAATAAATGACTACACATAATGTACATACATATTCATAATGTATATATACACATATACACAGAGAGGTTTTGTCACTGTTTTGCAAAAATTGCACATATTTTCGGACCTTGCTTTTTCTCAACAATAACCCTCTTTGTAATGGCTGCATAACATTTTATACTGCAATGTGTCATGATTTATTCAACCATTCCCCTATTGATGGGCAGTCATTTGTTTCTACTTTTTTCTCTGTTGTGCCTCTAAAATAATGCTGCAATAAACATTCTTGCATATATGCTATATACTTGTGCTTTCACTTATATATGGAACAGATGCCCAGAAGAAGCATTTGTGGGTCAAAGTGTACATGCATTTAAAATTTTAACAGAGCATTGGGTTGCATTTCAACAATAGCAAAGGCAATTCACCTTCTCACCAACTATGTAGAATAATACCCTTGCCCCACATTCCTATCAGCAATAAAGGCTGTCAATCTTTTCAACTTTTGCCAGTCTGAAGTGGTAACAGTAGGTATTAGTTTAACAATATTTTCATATATTCCTTGGATAGTGGACCTTCCTATTTTTCTATGAGTTTCATGTCCCCTTCTTGTTAATTTTTTGGAATTCTTCTGCATTAGAAATATTAACCTTCTCTGTTCCCCTATTGCAAATATTTTTTGTAACTATTATTGTTGGTTGACTTTTAATAGTATTTTTGTAATACCTACTATGTGCCAGACATTATTATAATACTGAGGATTCAACAATGAACAAAATAGACAAAAATCTCTTTCCTCTAGACCTCATATTCCAGAGATAAGCACAAGAAATCAATTAATATTATTCATAGTATTTTAATATGATTTTTAAAAGGTTTATGTAGTCAAGTAGGTCTGACTTTTCTCATAGCACTTCTAGGTTTCTGGTCTTAGTTATGAAGGCTTCCCTCAGCCCTTTGTACATGTGGTATCCCAGATGTTATTACTTTTTTTTAAACATGACTGTTTTTGTTTTTAAAACATGAATGCTATCCCTACATTAAAATTGGCAATATTTTTAGTTCTCAGAATTTCAGTGAATTATTTCATCATAATTATATCCAGCCTCCCATTTCTGTTTCAATCTAGAGTTGTACATTCCTTATATAATTCATTAAGGGTGCTACTATATATATATATATATATATATATCACAGTTATCACTAATTATGAGATTGAACCATATGACACTGCCATTTTGTAGATTTTAAAAAATGGTTGAATATAATTAAGTTCAATATATAGATAAGGAGTGGAAAAAACCACTAAGGTAAACTACTTGCCTGATACTATGACAGACATTTATGTGCAATATTTCCTTTAATTTCCTCATTAGCTCTTTGAGGCAGGTAATATTAGCTCCATCTTAAAAAAGAAGAAAGATTCTTAGAGAGGTAAGATATTGCTGTCTTAAAATTATTACGAGACTGATCTCATTCAGTTGATAACAAAGCTCAAATGTATTTCTCTTTGGCACTAGAATTTAATTCAACAGGAATTTATAAAGCACTCTACAGGACTGAATAATGCTGAGGACTTTAAAGAGTGCTGGAAAAATGAAGGGGGAGATATCTGAGGGGGAGAAGAACCATGAGAGACTATGGACTCTGAGAAACAAACTGAGGGTTTTAGAGGGGAGAGGTGTGGGGGGATGGGTTAGCCCGGTGATGGGTATTAAGGAGGGCACGTATTGCATGGAGCACTGGGTGTTCTATGCAAGCAATGAATCATGGAACACTACAACAAAAACTAATGATGTAATGTATGGTGATTAACATAACAATAAAAAATAAGAAAAACTAATGATGTACTGTTTGGTGACTAACATAATAAAATAAAATAAAATAAAATAAAATAAAATAAAATAAAATGTGCTGGATAAGTTCAGAGCCTACAACAGTCTCAATACAAATAAATACTCAATAAATGTGGGTTAAATGGAATCCTCTACCCTACATGGGTAGGTTACATTACAAGGGGAAAATAAAACATACACAGGAATCAGTGTGAGAGAGATTTCAAGGGTCTTATGGCTGTTATAGATGAAACATGTGGGTTTCCTTCATTTTTTCTAATGATAAATATTACTTAGTGTTCACACAGCATAGAATCTAGCATATAATAGGTATATTGGTTATGCAATTAACAAACCAATTCATTTAAAAAACAACTTGGAAAATATAGATATATAAAGAAGAAAATTTTTAAATAATCTATAATCTACCATTTACATACATAAGTCTCCTAAAACCCACTCCCATCAATTTTTAATTCTTTTTTATCAATTTTTTGTTCTATAATTTAGATAATATAAATACTTCCTATTTTTTTTAACCAGACATTAGATATTAAGAAGTTTCCCATGCCGTTAAATTTGAATTAAAAAATTTTTTCTAGCTGTAAATAATTTATTACATGGGTGTGATTGATTTAATTACCCAACACCCTTTCCCCCATACATCTAAGCTGTTTCCAAATTCTTATTATCATAAATAATACTATGATAAACTGTCTTGGACATAGATCTTTGTCTACATCTCTGAATATTTCCTTAGGATAGATTTATGAAATTGGAATGACAATGTCAGAATCTATGAACATTGTTAAGGCTATTGATACATATCACCAATTTGCCCTCCAGAGATATGGTACCAAGAAGTGATTCATTTAAAATTATATTTGGATGTGGCTATGCGCTGGAAATTCATTTTAAAACCAACCCGTGAATATTTAAATCTAGAAAAAACAAGAAGTCATTTGATTTCTCCCTCATCTTGAATCTCAACTCAACTCCCTATACCACTCCAAGGTGGAAATAACCATCCTCTTTCTCAATCAGTTGCTCTCACGTTGGAGTCCAAAAATGTGCTCTGAGGAGTCCATGAACCCCTGGGAATTATGTGCAGATTTGGTGTGAGTCTGCACATGTGTGGAGGTTTTCACCTAGAGAAGAGATCCATATCTTTTATTAAATTCTCAAAGGGGTTCGTGACTCAGAAAACATAAACAACTTTATCTTTATGGATATAAAGTGGATATGAACAACTGAGCCCTAATCTCACATTCCCCATAATTATTGCAGGAGGTGGGAAGATAAAAAAAATTTCTGCCTTTGAACTGCAGACTGTGAAAACTAAAATAAACATGAGATAGCAATAAAGCATGTGACCAAACAGTGCGGGCACTAATTGGTGTTATCTGCTTGCAGACAAATTAAAACTTGAACAGCAGATTAGTGAAGTAGCCATGTTTCATGACCTTGTGATCTTTACTAAACACAGTGCCATTGATTCTTCCACTTTTGTAGAAAGCATCCTTCTCAAGCCAGTACTTCGAAGCTACAGACTTTTTTCTCATTTTACCTCTAACTCAGACTAATTACGAAGAAATGAATATTTTATCATCTTTCTTATGATAACCTAAGGCTATTGAATTTTAGAGTCAAAGCCATTATTTAATTCCATCATTAAAATATACTATTAAAAATGACTTTCTTCATCCATAAAAATTCACATGAGCATTTGATAAAATTTCATGATATTTAAACCACAAAATACAATTTTCTTCTAGAGAACCAGCCACATTGGGACACAATTAAAAAGGGTGAATCCCTTATAGTCACAATGATTAGGATTCCATCCTCTCTCCTCTACTTTTTAATTAGTTTGTACCCAAGCCTAAACTTAGCCTGAAATCCCCTCCTCTTCATTTGTCTGAAAAAACAAAAACAAAAACAAAAAACAATCAACTCTTCATCCTCATCTCTCTGTAGCACAATAGTACCCCTAAGGTGTTCTACAAAACTACAAATGTCCTTCAACCACATGCCAGGGCAAGGTATCGTGGTGGAGCATCTTTCTTCCAGCATGGATGAGAACCCTCTGAGGGTTAGGTTGGTGTATCCCACATGGAGAGATCTGCTCCTCTTTATGCCTTTAATAAGCAATCAGCAGCTTGAGTAAGGGCAGACAGAAAGAAAGAAAGAAAGAAAGAAAGAAAGAAAGAAAGAAAGAAAGAAAAAAGAAAGAAAGAAAGGAAGAGAGAGAGAGAGAAAGAAAGAAAGAACGAATGAAAGAGAGAAAGAAAGAAAGAAAGAGAGAAAGAGAAAGAAAGAAAGAGAGAGAAAGAAAGAGAGAAAGAAAGAAAGAGAGAAAGAAAGAAAGAAAGAGAAAGAAAGAAAGAAAGAAGAAAGAGAGAAAGAAAGAAAGAAAGAGAGAAAGAAAGAAAGAAAGAGAAAGAAAGAAAGAAGGAAGGAAGGAAGGAAGGAAGGAAGGAAAGAAAGAAGAAAGAAAGAAAGAAAGAAAGAAAGAAAGAAAGAAAGAAGGAAGGAAGGAAGGAAGGAAGGAAGGAAGGAAGGAAGGAAGGAAAGAAGGAAAGAAAAAGAAAGAAAGAAAGAAAGAAAGAAAGAAAGAAAGAAAGAAAGAAAGAAAGAAAGAAAGAAAAGAAAGAAAGAGGGAAAAAATAAACATGCAAACATGTAGAAAATTTTCCCTGTTGAGCTTGGCAAATCAAATAGCTCAGAGGCATTCATCTTTCATGAAGTGAGGTTCCCAGCGTCATCTGTCATGTGACAGCAGAAGCAATTGTGTGGGGAACAGCAACTACACATCCCTATCCGTTTGGGTTCCATTCCATCAGCCGTATTTGATACCAACTGAAAACAACTCCTTTAGTTCCTTACCTCCTCTGCTCTGAGCACTCTTCCATGCCCCCTCTCCACTAAGTTTCTTCAGAAACATATTCTTAAATGATAATAAAGGCTGAGGTAAAGTTATCTGACCTGATGTTGTTTGAGGAATATATGGATTTCTTTAAAGTATATACTAGTGGAGGATGTGGCTAATGTTTCTAATTCATTACCCAACAAAAGATATATCTCTAATCCTACCTGGAAAAATGATTGCATTGATGTGTTTTTGTTTAAATAGTTGGAACTTATTTCTTTGTGCCCCTTACAAGGCTAAGTGCTTAATGTAACTTGGGTTCCTTCACATCTTACAACAACCAGGCATTGGTTGTTGCCTGAGATAGGCATTATTATGTCTATTTTACAAATGAGAGAACGAAGTCTCAGGGTGGTTAAGGAGAGGCCCAAGTATGGCCAGGAAGTAGTCCATCTTGGGTTTAAACCTGGACCCCCTGACATTTTAGACAGTACTCTTAGCTACAACTGTTCGGTACTGCTTTGAACATGACCTCACCTCTGGAACTGACCTTCTATGAGGGCAATAAAGGCAATAAACTGGTAATTTGCCCCAAAGTAAGATCATCTAGTAAAGTGAATCCTATGAAAAGGTTCTAGGTACAATGTTACATAGAAATGTGTCAGTCAGGGTCCAAGCAGGGAAGCAGACCCACCATTCATGATGCAGAATAAGGGAGTCATCACAGGAATTTGGACTTACTGCCAATTGCAGGATCTAGTAAGAAATCTATGGAAGGCATGTTGCCTCTGCATCTGATGGTGGACCTGAAGTACCTGCAGGTCAGCAGAGCTAATCGTAGGAAGAAAACTGGCTGGGAAGCAGAGAAGGACGCACTGAAATCCACATATGTCCTTTACTGCCTCCAACCCTGATGACACAGGGATTTGCAGAAAATGCTGCTGTCCTTTGCTACATTGCTGCCCATGCACCTGGCTCCAGACTGGGAGGAAGCAAAGGAGGAGAGCTGGTGCAGAGCTGGCTGTGGCCCCATGCCAACGAGGCAAGGCAGCAGAGTCGTGACAATGTGTGCAGGCTGCAGGGGCACATGGTGACCTACACTGACCTTACTGCTTCGTTTCCACCTTCTAAATCTTAAGAAATTCCTCTGTGGCCAACCCTAACCCAAAGCCATATAGGATAGGGAATTTGGGAAAATAAAACTCTAGCTTAGTTGACACAGTACAAAACCACCACAAGGAACTTTCGAAGGGACTATGTACTTACAGCTGTTGTTGTTGAACACCTAGGGACTACATGTATTCCTTTTTTTTTTTATTTTTACTTTTTTAAAAAAAGATTTTATTTATTTATTTGAAAGAGAGACAGAGATAGTGAGAGAGAGTATGAGTGGGGAGGAGAGGGAGAAGCAGGGCCCCTGCTGAGCAAGCCCTCTTCTGGGCTCAGCCCAGATCACTGGGATCATGACCTGAGCCAAAGGCAGACGCTTAACCAACTGAGCCACCCAGGCTCCCCACATGTATTCCTTTTTATAGATTGGATGTTTTTCCTAAGAAGTTGTGCATAGTAAAAAATAAATAATAAAATCCATTTCCCCTCATTGTCATCATTTAGCAATATTTTATCTTAATTTCTCACTCATCTTCAGTTGACCCCTAACATTTCTCTGCTACCCTCCTCTCCAAAATTAATCAGTCATGAAAGCATGAGGGATTTTTCAATTGAAGGAATTTTTTTTCCTATAAATTGAGAGTGTTTTTAAAGTTTCCTAATTTATTTAAAAAATAAAGTTTAATTTATTTAAATTATATATATATTTAAAGTCTTTTAAGTGATATTCTTAAATGGAAAACATCAAATCTCACATTTAAAAATCTATAAGTGGAATATTGTTGGGTAATAACATATTTATTCTAAATATGAATATTTATATTCCACAAAGGTTGCTCATAAAATAATCTTACAGGACTTCTAAGATATGTTTAGGTAATGTAAAATGATCATTATTATATAATGATATTATATATATTATATAACAATAAAATATAAGCAGTACCTTCTTGTCACTTTTCTACATAAATTCTTTGTACAGTGTGATGGTTAATTTTATATGTCAACTTGAGTTGGCCACAGGTGCCCACGTTAGACATTGTTTCTGGAAGGAAGAATTTGTCCCCTTTTCCTGCCTCACTGATAAAGCTGGGACATCTCATCTCATCTCCTGGCCCTGGACTGGGATATACATCATTCTCTCCCCTGATTCTCAGGCTGCTAGACTCAGACTAGCACCAGCTGCCCTGGGTCTCCAGCCTGCAGACAGCAGATCACAGAATATCTCAGCCTCCATAATCACATAAGTCAATTTGTTATGATAAATCTCTATTTCTGTATAGATAGGTATAGGTACATAGATATATCTTATTTGGTTCTGTTTCTCTAGAGAACCCTAATATATAGAGTACAATATTGTTTGTGATATAATAGCACTGATTAAGAGAAAATTATGATATAATCAGTGAAACTTCTCACAATCTGACCTGGCCTCCAGTCCAGTCCCCTTTTGTATTCAGGCTGATCTGTATAATCTATGTTCTCACATAATGCTCCTAGGCCATGCTCTATCCATTCCTGGCCTCTTTCCCCAGATTCCAGTCTGAGTCTGGGGAAAGAGGACGGTATTGCCAAGCAAGTTTGTGTACCATCACTGCCCTTTACAATTTCACAATTGAATGCAGGCCAATTAAAAACTATAAGAAATTCCTGGCTTAATATTATCTGACCCACAAGTTTTACAAATTTACCTTTACCACATGCCTTTTTAAAAAATACCCTACTCTAGCCCACAGAACTAGAGTCCCATGGTATTTACCTTGAGGAGATGTGATTGAGATAGTGTGTCCTTGGTGGTTTCATGAGATCTGTGGCAGCCATGGTCTCTATTCCATTATGCGGGAGACACCAGTGAGCAAGAGCCCTAACTCTTAGGAACTCCCTTTTATCCCTTCCACTTTTTCTTAGATATCCCCACATTCCTAATTCTGAGAAGAAATTCCACATTATGTCAACCAGGTGAGCATATTTATTCTCAGGCAGTGAGAATAGAGACGAGGGAGTGATTCTCCAGACATATTGCAGGCAGAATTGGTAGATATAGTGACACATGGGATATGGGGGTTGCTGTAGACTAAATGTTTATGGCCTCACCAAATTCATATTTGAAACCTAATCCCCAATGTGATGGTATTTGGAGTGGGACCTTTGGGCAGTGATTAGGTCATGAAGGTGACACACTCATGAATGGGATTAGTGCTCTTATATGAGACCCCAGAGAGTTAGCTTGCCCTTTCCACCACCAGCAAAAAGATGGTTGTCTATCAAGCCAGGAAGCAGGCTCTCACCAGATACTGCATCTGCCAGTGCCTTAATCTTGAACTTCTCAGCCTCCAGAACTACGAGAAATAAATTTCTGTTATTTAAAAGCCACCTAGTCTATGGTATTTTGTTATAGCAGCTCAGACAGACTAAGACAGGTGTGAAGGAAAAGATGAAGTCAAAGATGACTCTGGTGGTAAGTCCATTAAGAAAGAATGAAAAGGGAATGGGATAGGATAAATTATTGTTGCCCATATGTCAAGCACCGTTTTAAGCTTTGGGGATAAAACAATGCACAGAGATAGTTTTTATTTGTTTATTTTCACCTGATGGGATTACAGCACTATGGAATATCCAGTTGGAGTCACCTGAAAATTCATAAATGGCCTTCAGGCAGACAGAAGCACATGGGCAAATACACTGAAAATCATTCTTATAAATTTACTTCCTAAACAATCCTTACGGCATAATAGTCTGTCCTTATTAAAGCACTGCCTCCTTAATCTACTGTTAAAAAGATATGTGCTCTCTGCCCTGAGGAGCCCTGCAAAGTAGCACAAGTTTAAAGAACATGTACTGGACAGAGGGAGGGGTAAATTCTGAGCTCTACTTAAGTCTTTACAGCCACAGCAGCACAAGAGAAAAATTCCCTAGCTGCCTGAGCTGCATTGGAATGCTCTGTGAATATTATCAGCACTCAATATGCACCAAACACCTACTAGGTGCAAGCCTCTGTGCCTAGTGCTTTCATATATGCCATCTCATCCTCCCCAAAATATAGCATTTTCAACCCTGTAAATAACTGAAAACATGCCATAGAGGTAGCTCTATTCTGTCAGGGAGAAAAATGTCTATTTTGCAAATAAACCAGTAACAAACACATTTCAGTCTATGAAGTTCAATGTAATTTCAAAATCAACTTTTAAAAATGAATACAGATACAATTTCAACAAGAGGTTTACTAATTTTTTTTCTATGATCAGTTATCCTTAAGATATAGAGAAACAAGGGCACCTGAGCAGCTCAGTCAGTTAAGCATCTAACTCTTGATTTTGGCTCAGGTCATGATCTCAGTGTTGTGAGATCGAGCCCCATGCTGGGCTCTGCACTGGGTGTGGAACCTGCTTAAGATTCTCTCTCTCTCCCCGTACCTCTCCCTCTCTTCCCTCCCTCTCTCTGAAAAAAAAGAAAAAGAAAAAAGAAAAGGTATAGAGAAACAAAATCACAAACTAGAAACTGGTTGCAAACTAGAGGAGGTCTTAGCTTTCTTAAGACAAATATATTAACAAGTATATTCAGTTTTTTATATAACATGAGTTCATTCTTGGCTTGGATATTTGGAAATCTATTTGTTACACTCAAACCAGAGGGAGAAAGCTAATATGTAGTATGCTTTATAATGGAATGGTGAGTCAAGGGGTCCTTTCTCCTGACATCAAGAAAGGAGGTCAACAAAGGGGCATATTTCATTTTCTTCTTTTGCTCTTCTATGTTTTACAATTTTTCTACAATAAAAATGCACTACCTTTGTAGTGAGGGGGGAAAAGCAAGAAAAGGACAGGACTATGGAATTATTTTGGTAGTCTATTAAAACCTCAAATACAAAGGCTTGCAAAAACCAGTTACTAAAAATTAATATTGATTTTCTAATGTGATAAAATAACCACAGCTATATCATGTCTGCTCTCTTTTTGTTCATTTAAGATGAAAGAATACTTCAGAGAGAGTTTGAGGTATTAGTCTTCCTTCCTGTCAGCCTTCCCATCTCTTCTCAAATGGTGTTAATGAAGGTCAATTTATATGTTCAAGTCCATTCGGCCAGTACCTGGTCTTGACGTGAAGCCTTTTATAATTACAGTTTTTTAAAATAGCCATAAGCCTTGACAAGACTATTTCTCCCAGAAGCAAATTATCTATCCAATGCCTCCCCCCAAAGACCCAGAACTCTGAATAGCTGATTCACTATCTTCATGACTAATGGATGGCAACAAAGAGCCAAGCTAGATAAAAACATAAAAACAAAACAAAAGAAAACAAAAACAAGCCTCAGTAGTATAAGTAGGATTCGAATTCACATGACTCAAAGAGGAAAGCTAAAGGGGACTGAGAGAAATAACAGAGACTTTGAAGTCAGACTGGCCTGAACTTGAATCCCAGCTTTGTCACTTATAGTTAAGTAACCATCAAGAATTTCTAAGCTCTTTGAACCTCAGTCTCTTCATTAGTGAAACAAAGCATATAACAAAGGGGCGTTAAGGATTAAGTGATATAGCATATATAGCACAGACACTTAGCAGTTGTAAATGGAAACCTCACCCTTATCTTGGAGAGTGATTCGGGGGATTATTTGAAATAACATACATAAGACACTCATGGAGCCTGGCACACAGTGAGTACTCAAAAATGATATAATGATTATTTTTCTCATCGAGTTCTTATGTCTTCACTCATCTGGAACCAGGTAGGCTGAGCTACTGCCCAAGGGAATACAAAAGGCCAATTTCAAAACCCAGAGTTACTGACAAATGAAGCGAATCCAGGTCTGGCTAAAAATTGCAAAAACCCCAACCAGACAGAGAGGACATACAATGCTTTCATATTTCTCATGTTTCTATTTCCGTGGGCCACCAAGCATAGAGAGTATGTAAACAAATGCCCAAGAGCACTGCTAACATGAGATCCAAAGTTGAATGTCATTTGTAGGTAACTATGTCCTACAAACTCTGTCATTTGCAACTGATGATTATACCAGAGCACTATGAGTTCTAAACACTAAGGAGCCCTTCATTAGGACCAAATAGAATTGAACTATAGGCATCATCCACTCTTTCCCAGTAGAGAAGTGATGGAGATGTTGAGAATTTCTTCATTCATTCAAATTTACAAACTGCCTACTCTGTGCCAGAATGCCAGAACAGGAAAGGTTAGGCCTTGGAAGCGTTAGAACATAATTTCTACTCATAGAGTAATTTTAAAATTCTGCCAACACCACAGAACAGAGAATTTATGAAGATTCAAATACTATCAGTGGGACAGTACACTAAAGGCACACAATAAGGACGCAAACATTTCTCTGATTACTGGCTTGCCACCATCCGAATGAGTCTTAGAACCATTTCCCTTAACTGTTGTATTTCCTGGTGGCATTACTTCCAAAGTACTGAGACAGGGCCACATCCTCTGCTCCTGGCTTAGAGAAATTAGGCCAGATTTTAAGGGAAATATGTAGAAGAGACACTGGAAAAGTCATTTTTAGGTTATTCCCTAGAAAGTTGTCTTTTCCCTTCCAGTAGTATGTGGATATGAAAGCTCCATGTCCATCTGGTTTAACTTCTAGATATGTCAAAGTATATAAGCTATATTGCATTTTATGTAAGAAGATTTTCCTAAGAATTATAGGAAAACAGCAACCTACTGTACATGCTTAGTGAGTTTCTAACAAGCAAAGAAGATGGTCTTTACCGAATGTAGTTATTATAAGAACCCCCATCCATCAGAAGCATGACTGGGTCTTTCCTCAAAAACAGAGTCCTTTCTGAAAAACCCACCCACCACAATTCATCAGGGAGCTCTCTAAATCAAGCTCTCACTCTGCCCTTTGGCATCTATTCAGAACCAATGGTCTCTCTTTTCTTCCCCATTCTATTCCATTCAGAAAGTCACTGAAATCATTAATATTGGAAATGGAAGAATATTTTGCTAGCATTTGAAAGACAAAGGAAGAACAAAATTGTCCAAAGTTTCCAGGAGCTGAATTTACTCCTTTTATGCACTTTGCAATTGCTCCCAGATATCTTGTTCCTGGAACCAAGGCAATTATGAGATAACTCCTTTAGTGTCTAGTAGCATGAATCTTGAACCAGGCTTTTTGGATTCAAATTCTGGCTCCTACCACTTAATAACTGCGTGATATTGAGCAAGTTACTTAACATCTTTGTACCTAGATTTTCCCATCTGTAAAGTTGGGCTAATAGTAGTAACTACTTCATAAGCCTGCTAAGTGAATTAATGCCTATAAAGTACTTAGAACAGTATTTAAAAAATACTTATGTGGTGCACAATAAGTGTTACATAAAATAAATCCTCACTCAGCGGAGCAAGATGGCGGAGGAGTAGGAGACCTAGATTTCGTCTGGTCGCAGGAATTCAGCTGAATAGGGATCAAACCATTCTGAACACCTACGAACTCAACAGGAGATCGAACAGGAGAGTAGCAACAACTCTCTGAACAGAGAAGCGACCACTTTCTGGAAGGTAGGAAGTGCGGAGAAGTGAATCCGAGGCGATACTCGGGAGGATAGATGGCGGGGGAGGGGGCCTCCGTCGGCCGCTTCTGGCAAGTGATAGAGCCGCGGAGCACAAAATCGGAACTTTTAGAAGTCGGTTCCGCTGAGGGACGTCGCTGCAGTGGCTAAGCGGGGGGTGGAATCCTCCCGGGACAGTGTGGTCTCAGGACCCTTGGGGTCACAGAAAGACCGAGGGTGCCTGAGTGCGCCAGAGCTCCCAGGTGTCAGAGCGGGGAAGCCGGCTGTAGAGACGGAGCTGAGGCGCGGGCTCTCAGCTCCGGGGTGGCCATAAACTGTGATCCGCGGCCCCGTCGGGCCACTGCTCCTCCAGCAGGGACCCAACAAGCGGCAGAGCTGGGGAGACTCCCCTTCCTTCCCGGGGAGGAGCGGCGCGGGAACGCACCGCAGGGATCTGCTGGGTTTGGAGACTCGAC
>NW_027397063.1:118617694-118640398 GCF_003265705.2 Callorhinus ursinus
AACAGCAAATAAAGCCTAAACCCAGCAGGAGAAGAGAAATAATAAAGATCAGAGCAGAAATCAATGAACTAGAAACCAAAAGAACAGTAGAACAGATCAACGAAACTAGGAGCTGGTTCTTTGAAAGAATTAACAAGATTGATAAACCCCTGGCCCGACTTATCAAAAAGCAAAGAGAAAGGACCCAAATCAACAAAATCATGAATGAAAGAGGAGAGATCACAACCAACACCAAAGAAATACAAACAATTCTAAGAACATATTATGAGCAACTCTATGCCAGCAAATTAGATAACCTGGAAGAAATGGGTGCATTCCTAGAGATGTATCAACTACCAAAATTGAACCAGGAAGAAATAGAAAACCTGAACAGACCTATAACCACTAAGGAAATTGAAGCAGTCATCAAAAATCTCCCAACAAACAAAAGCCCAGGGCCAGATGGCTTCCTAGGGGAATTCTATCAGACATTTAAAGAAGAATTAATACCTATTCTCCTGAAACTGTTCCAAAAAACAGAAATGGAAGGAAAACTTCCAAACTCCTTTTATGAGGCCAGCATTACCTTGATCCCAAAACCAGACAAAGACCCCATCAAAAAGGAGAGTTACAGACCAATATCCTTGATGAACATGGATGCAAATATTCTTACCAAAATACTAGCCAATAGGATCCAACAGTACATTAAAAGGATTATTCACCACGACCAAGTGGGATTTATCCCTGGGCTGCAAGGCTGGTTCAACATCCGCAAATCAATCAACGTGATAAAATACATTAACGAAAGAAAGAACAAGAATCATATGATCTCTCAATAGATGCAGAAAAAGCATTTGACAAAGTACAGCATCCTTTCTTGATCAAAACTCTTCAAAGTATAGGGATAGAGGGTACATACCTCAATATCATAAAAGCCATCTATGAAAAACGTACAGCGAATATCATTCTCAATGGGGAAAGGCTGAGAGCTTTTCCCCTAAGGTCAGGAACGTGGCAGGGATGTCCACTCTCACCACTGCTATTCCACATAGTATTAGAAGTCCTAGCCACAGCAATCAGACAACAAAAAGAAATCAAAGGCATCCAAATCGGCAAAGAGGAAGTCAAACTCTCACTCTTTGCAGATGATATGATACTGTATGTGGAAAACCCAAAAGACTCCACCCGAAAACTGCTAGAACTCATACAGGAATTCAGTAAAGTAGCAGGCTATAAAATCAATGCACAGAAATCAGTGGCATTCCTATACACCAACAACAAGACAGAAGAGAGACAAATCAAGGAGTCGATCCCATTTACAATTGCACCCAAAACCATAAGATACCTAGGAATAAATCTAACCAAAGAGGCAAAGGATCTGTACTCAGAAAACTATAAAACACTCAGGAAAGAAATTGAAGAAGACACAAAGAAATGGAAAAACATTCCATGCTCATGGATTGGGAGAACCAACATTGTGAAGATGTCAATGCTACCTAGAGCAATCTACACATTCAATGCAATCCCCAACAAAATACCATCCACTTTTTTCAAAGAAATGGAACAAATAATCCTAAAATTTGTATGGAACCAGAAGAGACCACGAATAGCCAGAGGAATATTGAAAAAGAAAAGCAAAGCTGGCGGCATCCCAATTCCAGACTTCCAGCTCTATTACAAAGCTGTCATCATCAAGACAGTATGGTACTGGCACAAAAACAGACACATAGATCAATGGAACAGAATCGAGAGCCCAGAAATGGACCCTCAACTCTATGGTCAACTTATCTTTGACAAAGCAGGAAAGAACGTCCAATGGAAAAAAGACTGTCTCTTCAACAAATGGTGTTGGGAGAATTGGACAGCCATGTGCAGAAGAATGAAACTGGACCATTTCCTTACACCACACACAAAAATAGACTCCAAATGGTTGAAAGACCTAAACGTGAGACAGGAGTCCATCCAAATCCTAAAGGAGAACACAGGTAGCAACCTTTTCGACCTTAGCCGCAGCAACTTCTTCCTAGAAACATCGCCAAAGGCACGGGAAGCCAGGGCAAAAATGAACTATTGGGATTTCATCAAGATAAAAAGCTTTTGCACAGCAAAGGAAACAGTCCACAAAACCAAAAGACAACCGACAGAATGGGAGAAAATATTTGCAAATGACATATCAGATAAAGGGCTAGTATCCAAAATCTATAAAGAACTTATCAAACTCAACACCCAAAGAACAAATAATCCAATCAAGAAATGGGCAGAAAACATGAACAGACATTTTTCCAAAGAAGACATCTAAATGGCCAACAGGCACATGAAAAAGCGCTCAACATCACTCGGCATCAGGGAAATCCAAATCAAAACCTCAATGAGATACCACCTCACACCCCTCGGAATGGCTAAAATTAACAAGTCAGGGAATGACAGATTTTGGCGGGGATGTGGAGAAAGGGGAACCCTCCTACACTGTTGGTGGGAATGCAAGCTGGTGCAACCACTCTGGAAAACAGTGTGGAGGTTCCTCAAACAGTTGAAATTAGAGCTACCATTCGATCTAGCAATTGCACTACTGGGTATTTACCCCAAAGATACAAATGTAGGGACCCGAAGGGGTACGTGCACCCCAATGTTTATAGCAGCAACATCCACAATAGCCAAACTGTGGAAAGAGCCAAGATGTCCATCGACAGATGAATGGATAAAGAAGAGGTGGTATATATACACAATGGAATATTATGCAGCCATCAAAAGGAATGAGATCTTGCCATTTGCAATGACATGGATGGAACTGGAGGGTGTTATGCTGAGTGAAATAAGTCAATCAGAGAAAGACATGTATCATATGACCTCACTGATATGAGGAATTCTTAATCTCAGGAAACAAACGGAGTGTTCCTGGAGTGGTTGGGGGTGGGAGGGATGGGGTGGCTGAGTGATAGACATTGGGGAGGGTATGTGCTATGGTGAGCGCTGTGAATTGTGCAAGACTGTTGAATCACAGATCTGTACTTCTGAAACAAATAACGCAACATATTTTAAGAAAAAAGAAAAAGAAGAAGATAGCAGGAGAGGAAGAGTGAAGGGGAGTAAGTCAGAGGGGGAGACGAACCAGGAGAGACGATGGACTCTGAAAAACAAACTGAGGGTTCTAGAGGGGAGGAGGGTAGGGGGATGGGTTAGCCTGGTGATGGGTATTAAAGAGGGCACATTCTGCATGGAGCACTGGGTGTTATGAACAAACAATGAATCATGGAACACTACATCATAAACTAATGATGTAATATATGGTGATTAACATAACAATAAAAATTAAAATAAATAAATAAATAAATCCTCACTCTGCCCTCATACAAATCTATCATAGTCTATCAGTTGCCAGGACTCATTAATTGATTTTGCTTTCTAAATACCACCCAAATATTTCCTACTCTTCTGACTCCCAAGGTTATGATTTGGTCCAAGACATCATCATTTCTTGCCTGAATAACTGCAATCCTCTTCTGACTGGTCTTTTAGACCCATTAGACACCCTTCCTCCCTCCTACTGACCATCAGGGATATCTTCCTATGATCTAATCATGTTATCCTCATGCCTCTAATGGCTCCCCACGAATGTGAGGTGAGGTTCAAGCCCATGGCATGGCATCCCAGACCCTCTACACTCTGGTCCCAGGATGCTTTTCCATCTCCTATCTCATTTCCTTCTATCATCCCTTTGCCCCCATCATATCAATTAATCCCACATGCCATGTTCTATCACATAGCCATGCTTTCACATATGGTGTTTTCTTTGTCTTCAACGTCAGCCCACAACACCCCTGTCTATGTTCTAAACTCTTACTTATCTTGCAAGCTCCCATCGAAAAGATCCTTTTATCAGTAATACTTTCTCTGACTCCCCTGGGGCAGAATTACTTTCTCCATCTTCTGTATTCTATAGCTTTCTCAATATTCAGCTGTCAAACCACTTACCATGTTGTAATGTGATTATACGTCAACCAGACTATTAGCTCTTTGAGAGCAAAGTGTATCTTTCTTATCATTCATTCATTTATTTAATTATAGTAGGGCTGGGAACAAAATTATACACAAGGCACACTTGATCCCAGTCTTTGTGGTACTTATAATCAAGTAGTAGAGCCAGGAAATAAATGAGCAAACAAAATTTAAATAATTACAAAATGCAGTGAGTACCAAGAAGGAACAAGCATGCTTCTGTGATGGAGAAAAACAGTGACATTTCTCTATTCTCTGTGCTGATCATTGTATCTGGCTCATAAGCCCTCACCAATGTAGTCAGATGAGAAGAGACCATTGCAATTACTCATTTTGATTATCAAGTGATGGACTCCATTTTCAACTCTAATTCCAAGCCCTGTACAAATATATCCCTAAAATAAGGCAGAATCACTATGGCAACCATTTACTTGCAGTTGTGAAACATTCATACAGCTTGGCCATGCATCAACCTAGCTCAGGCGAACTGCTGATATAGAAGTCGAGGGGAAATTCAGTCCTTTTAGAAATGTAAGTCTACATCAGAATCAGACAGCAATTTGTGTGTTCTAAATCCTCCCCCCAGATTAGCATGAGCACTAAAGGACACCTGCAGTGAGCAGTGGTTCTCAAAGTGTGGTCCCTGGAGCAACAGCAGCACCACCTGGGAAACTGTGAGAAATGCTAGTTGTCAAGGCCTGCCTCAGACCTACTAAATCAGACACTCAGATGGGGTCTGGCAATCTGTTTTATAAAAAGGCTCCAGGTTGGGGCACCTGGCTGGCTCAGTCAGTAGAGCATGTAACTCTTGAGTCGTGAGTTTGGGTCATGAGTTTGGGCCCCACATTGGGTGTGGAGCCTACTTAATTCAAGAAAAAAAAAGGCTCCAGGCAATGCTGATGCAAACTCAAATTTCAGGATTACAAACCTAGAGAATAAATCTAAATCTTGTATAACCTGTCACATTGATTGACTCAAAGTTTACTCCTTCTCTGACAGGATTACAATGAAAAGGGGCATTTCAGGTATGTCATCCCAATGTTCTGACCTTATGTCCCCAAGCTCTTTGGTAGCATAATCCCATGAAAGTACTTGCCATTTCGTCATTATGTCAGGTGTGTCTGTGCTCTGAGTCATTGCCTTTGCCTGAAAAATTAATAAGTCCGACTTATCCTTTAAGACCAAGTTCAAATGCCACCAATTCTGGGATGGCTTCTCCAGCAGAATTAATCACTCTCCTTTTGCCATTTTGTAGTATGTTGAGTACATTTCCCCCATAGTCTTCATCATATTATGTAGTTATTAGTGAAATACATAAGTTTCATGTTTCCTTCCTTCCTTCCTTCCCTCCTTCCTTCCTTCTTTCCCAAGTTCCTAAAAAAGCACATCTCCACACTATATGTCCTAGACCCATGTCCTGTCACTAGGAATGCATACTTTATCCCAAATAGCCAATCCTGGCTCATCTATAGCTTAAATGACTTAGTTCATATAAATAAGCTCAACATATAAATAAGATTCTCCCATTTGAGAATTTGAGCCAAAAGACTATCAGCTGGCAAGGAAGTGATGATATGGCTAAGGGCCAAGGTCATATACAGATTGATGAGCACACCAAAGAATTCTGTCTGCCATGAGAGGGGAATGGAGCAGGCATGCAAATGAGAACAGAGATGTCCCTGAGAGATGGCAAGTGAGACTTCAGTTTCTAACGGTTTTCTACTGTCCTCCAAGTTCATGAAAAGATCCTTCTTATAAACTTCATGTTTATAAGACTTCTGTCCCTTATAGTTAAGAGTGCTGAATGAACAATAAGTTTCTGTGTAGTGGCATGAAACACCAACCATGCTGTTATATTCATAGATTCTGTGGGTGAGGAATTCAGATTGGCTTCAGCAGGAATGATTTACCTTTTCCATGCTCCATGAAGTTTTGGGTGTCAGCTGGGAATATTTGAATGACTGGAGGGTGGAATCATCTGGCAGCTTCTTTACTCGAAAAAATGGTGCCTTGGTTGGGACTGCCAATTGGAATGCTTACACACCACCTCTACCTATGGCTTGGGTTTCCTCACAGCATAGCAGCCTCAGAATAGATAGACATTTTACATGGCAGCTCAGGACTTCAAGAGCAAGTATTCCAACCAACAAGGCAGAATATGGTTGCCCTTTTATGACCTAAGCTTGGAAGGCACATAACATCACTTCCACCATACTCTGTTCATCGGAGCACTTACAAACCAGCACAGAATCAAGGGTAGGAGAGAAAGACCCCATTTCTTGATGGGAGGAATGTAAAAGAATTTGATGCCATGTTTTAAAACCACCACATTGTGATAACAACAGGCTTCTTTTAAAAGGCAGGTTGTGTTTATTGATTTCAGCTGTGAGGAATAAGACCTCATAGAAAAGATAGGGTGTTTGCAGATATCTTAAACTTCAATTTTACTGAACCTGCTCATCAACATAGAAATTATATGATGTGCCTTCAATGTTTTTGATGTGTACAGATATTGAAGTACTGTACACTGTCTTTCTAAAATACATTGAGAGAGAGATTTAGGACTACATAATTTACAATGGCTTAGAAAATACAAAGAATTCTTGTACCTCAATAGTAAGAAGACAACCTAACAAAAATGGGTAAATGATTTGAGCAGACATTTTACCAAAGAAGATATACTGATGGCAGTTAAATACAGGAAAAAAATGCTCAACATTATAAGTCATTAGGAAAATGCAAATTTAAACCACATACCACTTCATACCCTCTAGAATGGCTATAATTAAAAAAAGACAGTATTAAATGTTGGTGAAGATGTGGGGAAACTGAACCTTCATATATTGCTGGTGGGAATATAAAATGGTGCAGCCACTTTAAAAAACAGTTTGGCAGTTTCTCTAAAAATTAACTATAAGCTTATTATATGTCCCAGCAATTCCCCTCTTTAGCATCTTCCCAAGAGAAATAAAAACATATGTCCACAAAAAGACTTACCTGTACATGAATGTTCTTAGCAAAATTATGATGATGATAATGATTTTAGAGAGAGAGCATGAGTGGGAAGGGGCAGAGAGAGAGGGAGAGAGAGAAACCCAAGCAGGCTTCACACTCAGCACAGAGCATGACTCAGGGCTCAATCCCACGACCTGAGATCATGACCTGAGCCGAAATCAAGAATTGGATGCTTAACTGATGGAGCCACCCAGGTGCCCTGCAAAATTATTAATAATAGCCAAATACTGTAAACAACTTAAATATACATCAGCCAGTGAATGAATAAATAAAATGTGGTATAATCACACAATGGAATTCTACTGAACAATTAAAAGGAATGGACTATTGATTCATGCTCTGACATGGATAAACTCAAAAATATTGTTAAGTGGAAGACACCAGATATAAAAGACCACATGTTGTATGATTCCACTTACATGAAATTTTCAGAAAAGGCAAATCTACAAGAGACTGAAAGCAGATTATTGGTTGCCTGGGTGGAGTGGGTAGTGAAGAAAATTAAAAAGTAAAGAGGCATGAGTGATCTTGTTGGGATAATAGAAATGTTTTAAAACCAATTTATAGTCATGGTTGCACAATTTGGCAAATTTATTTTTAAAATCATCGAAATGTACACTTATAGTGGGTGTAAAATTAGCCTCAATTTAAAATTTATTTTGGTCCTAACTGACCTTGATTTCTGAATATATGAAACATGCACAGTTAACTTTTAAAAGACACATTCACCCCATTGAAGAACTGGACTTAACAATTAGAAAACAAGACCACAAGGAGACAGTGTATATGCTGGTTACATGGTCAACTACCAGTCCTATATGGTGATGAGGAATTGATTGAAACCAATGAGTACAGAAATTAAGAGCAGGTTTTGGAGTCAGACCAGGGGTCAAATTTTGTCTCCATAACTTACTTGATTGGTGAACTCGACTACATTTCTAGACAACAGTTTTCATTTTCCCACAAAATGAAGATTAAATGGTGCAAACCTCAGAGAATTGTCAGAATTAAATGAGATCCTATTTTGGAAACATATAAATGATAGCTATAAGCCATTACTGAGTGGTAGAGCAGTAATTTCCCTGTTCAGTGTAGTTTTAAAAATAAGTTAGAACAAATAAAGAACACTGCTTGAAAAACACTAAATTAAATAAGATATTTATATAAGGTATTTAAATATAGATTTTGTATTTCAGTGCTTACTACAGCAGCTGGTTTAATGGACACTCAGTAATTGTTAGTTGAAAAAACAAGTTTTAAAAAACTCCATATAGCTCTTGCTACATTAAATCTTAATATTTAAATTAAAGCTAAATCCAGCTTTGCTCTTATCTCTGGATGTTATTCAATTTTTTTTCTTTTTTTAAATGACTAGCTTATACTCAGTTATTTCTAGGACTGCAAGATTTGAGATAAGTATGCTCTTGGGACTTTCCAACTTCTCTCTTCGGTATTGGCTATGAATACCCTAGGTTATCTCTTCTATGGTTTTGAAAATGAGGGTCTAGTCTTTTCTTCTCAACCAGTGGTTACTTATCTTACAGCTATCTCCCCAGTATCAACTAGTGAAAAGAAGAAAAGCCAGGAAAAAAATACAGTATCTCCCCTCCTGTTCACAGCTCTTATCTTCCCTGACCTTCTTTCTGAGCAGCAGGAAGAGAGGAGGGAGCATGGCAAACTACCGCTCCACCTCAATAGGAAGGCTGCTTTCAACAATCTGATGGGAGTCATTTTCCACTCGATTTAAAGAAAAAAGACATCCTTTTCCTTCTGAAAGACATCTCCCGCTGCTGACTGCTCTTCCAGATATTGCTTGAAATTAAATTCAATGATGGCGCTTTTACGGCTGAGGCTGCCCATGCAACTTGCCACTTTTATAGTTTAGCCATAGAAAAAGGCATACTTTAGAGACAATTCTAATTCAGTCCTCTTGAGAAAGAAATTTGCTTCTGATACAACTATTTAGTAAGAATTCCTTCAAACTAATGTTTTAAAGATTTTGTGTCTATACACGTGTGTCCATATAGATGTGCAGAAAAGCATTCTGGAAGAGAAGCAGTTAGGTTCTAAACAGACTTAAAGTGTTTCATAACCACAGTTGTTCCCAAACTTCTGTGGGCCTCAGAGCCACTTGGAGGGCTTGTGAAACAGACTGCTGTCCTTCCTGCCCCTTGCCCCCCACCCCAGCCCCAGTTTCTGATTCAGCAGATCCAGGATGGGGACAGAGGATTCACATTTCTAACAAGTTCCCTGGTGATTGCTGATGCTGCTGGTCCAGGGACCACACTTGGAGAGCCATTATTCTCGAGACACAACTACTCTATATGCTGCCCCAAATTCTTAAAGTAACTGTTATTGACTGTAATATTTTAATAAATGATGTTTCATTGTGAATCTCCCGAATGAAGAATAACTCTAAAACCTTAACTACTCTAAGTGCTATCCTTTTTTTTTTTTTCCTTTTTAAACACAGACTTTTGTTGCCTAGGGAACAGACTGAGCTAGAAGAGATTTCTTAACCAGATTGTTGCCCAGTTCAAGACTTTATGTCTCACAATTCAATAAATATCTTCAAGATCACTTCTCTTTTCACTCCTACTCAATCTCAATATAGGGTTTTATACACATACACAAACACACACACATAAACACATGTACCCAGTGGCATACTTCTTTTAAAATGATGAAAAATAAAATAATTAGGTCACTGTTTTCTATAAGAATTTCAAACAAGGTAAGGGCTAACACACATGTTACTGATTCTCACATTTGTCCTTTGTTGTAGACATGAAATTGCATGACATTTTATCTTCCCTCTGTGTTTGTAGGGAGTACATAGTGAGAAGAGTATCATCATGTAATTAACAAGATATTGTGACCTGGAAAATTCTTAGTATAGGTTTCACTTTATCGAATAGAGATTCTCCTAAAAAAATGAGTATAAATGAACCTGGATGTCAAATTCAATGCTCTTACTGGCTTGCATTATGAAATTAAAGATAGACTCCTTTGGGGAGAAAATGGCTTTAACACATAATAAAATCATACCTAAGAATATAATAAACTCTTTAGATAGAAAAATGGTAATTTTCTGATAAAAATAATAATAGCCAATGTATGCCACAAATTATGAATACCAAGTAGCTAGGGTAATTCTCACGTTTGATACACTTGCTTAAATGTCAGAGGGAAAAAAACCTGTCAGGCCAGCCAAAAAAAGAACATTTTGGATGGAAACACTACTAAGAAAGCCAACAATGATAGACTGCAGCAATAAACAAATGCTTGGGACAGCATGTCCACTAAAGATATAGGCCAGGAGATCTGAAAATGCTTTAAAGCCAGTCAGTCTGGCATGGTATATCAAGTTCTTCAGAATTAGAATTTAGTACAGAATTTCTTTAAGCAGCAGTGCAGCAGAGTTGTAAGACCACAGTCCCATAACTGGACAGCTTAGGTTCTATTCTTAATTTTGCAGCATTGATCCTGCATGACCAGGATCCTGCTATCACAGACCAGCAGCACTGATATCACCTGGGAGCCCATTAGAAACGCAGACTTTCAGCCAAAGCCCAGACCCACTGACAGAAGTTGCCTCTTAAGAACCTTGAATGATTCATAAGTACATATGAAGTAGTTGCTGGTTGTGTTTCCCTGTTCCCCCTTTAGGGCTGAAAACTTATTTTCCTAGTGGCTGCAGATGCTGCCCTTCTCTAGAAAATGCCCTTGGCTGGAGAGAGCTGCTTCACCATGGTCATGTCCCCTTTTCCAAGGGCAGCCTTCATCGATGACTGGTCAGTTTGGAAGTCATGGTCCCCTTACCCTACTTGAAACCACTCTGAAGGACCACCTCTGCTTCAGAGTTCCCCATGGCCTTAAAAAAGCTATTGCTAAGACTTCATTTTTCCAAGTTCTCTTTCTGCTCAATGCTACTTTCTTCTCTTCTCTTCAACAGGTTTTTGTCCTGAGAGTACTTATAAATTTCTATATACCAAACTCCACTCTGGATCTGCTTTCTGAAGAACCCAGCCTGTAATAATCTTGACATTTGAAATGCTTGAACTTTGGCCATGTAAATTAATCTCTGGCTCTTCAGTTTTCTAATTTGTAAAATGGGGATAATAACAGTATCTTTCTCATGGTGTGCTATGAAGATTAAATTGCCTAATATTTGTAAAGTACTTAGAGCAGTGACTGGCTTATGCAATGTTAGATAAGTGTTAGTCACCACCATAGAGGGGGCCTGTGAATAAACAGTTAATATCTGTCATGTTCATATTCCTTGTTCAAAAAAACCCACTACCACTAACATGTAAAAATTAGGTTCTGTTGGGGAATAATCTATTTACTTATGTATTAGTCACTTTGCAAGGGCTGATGAGAAGGAAGTGTTAGAAACCCATATACTAACATGTTATCTGATTAGGATCAAGAATATCAAGCTGATAAGAGCAAGTGGGTTATACCATATTCAGAACACATACAGTCAAATTCTTATTTCCCCTTAGGGAGAAGAGTATAAAATGGAGAAGAGCTCTATGACATGAATCAAAAAGACAGTGATACATGGAAGCATTAGAATCAAATAATTTCAGGGGAGAAATGGATCTTATCTATCTAGTCCAACTATTCATACAGGAGTAGATAAATCTCATTGCCAAATGTAATAGATATGTGTAAACCTTATCTTGTCTCTTTTGTCTGCAGTTTTGAGAATGGGTGTTGACTGTTCTTTCTAGAAACTAAACACACATACACACATGTATGTACACACATACACACAACATGCATGCACATACATACATAAACACACACACATGTTCTTGGAATTAATACCCTTGGCTCTGGTGTTTTTCTCCAGATTTTGGCCCCACTTATGTCTCATTTTGAGTCAGCACTACCTTCCAAGTGGTACTCCTTTTCCTGAGTTTCTGCTGGGCTGTGAGGTCATATTTTTGTATTATGTTCAATTAGCCAACATATTGTGAGGTCATATTTTTAAGCACAATTCACTATGACTCAAGTACCCTAACTTATGTTATGGTATAATCTAATCTTTGCCAGATTCCCATCCACAGGTACTTTTGAGAATCATCAGGGATTTACATTGATCATCATCTGGATGTGGAATACTGCTTTAAGTTCTTTACACATACCTCTGTACACTCCTTTGTGGGTCACATTGCTACTGTTAGGATTGTCCCTCCAGCTGCTCTCACCTACTACCTACCTGCAAATGGAGGGAGGGAGGCAATACCCTTCTCTCAGTTCTAGCCAGTGATAATAACATCTTGATGGTAACCTTTAACTAGACTTTACAGAAAGCTTGGAGATGACAGAAGTAATTTGGTTATCTATTGCTATATAACAACAGAAGTTTAAAAAAAACAACCAACACGACTTATCTGTGGATCCTTTTGCATCATGTGCTGTTTGCTGAGGCTCAATGGAGCTGGAATGTCCAATTTTACAAAACAATTTTTAATACAAAGCAATGCTCAAAATAAAGTTAGTCCCACAATTTCTAGAAACATAAAGGTATGAGACCTAAATGTGGGCCCCAGTGTCCAAAAGCTGGATTTTAGCACCCAACTGTGGCATATGTGACAGGGGCATGGATGAGGCGGAGAGATACAACTGCATATAGATCTCCATGCAAGGGGATCTATAAACACTCTCCTCCTGAGCCCAGGAAAACTTGCCATCTGCCTTAATTTCTCGGTAAAATTATTGCTTTGCTTGAGCAGTCAAAACCACAAGTCTGTGCTAAATAATGGCTAGGAAATCTAAATGTATGGGGATCACAGAGTGTAAGAATCCTAAGTGGAGAAACTAATGTAAAGTATCTTCTGGGATGAGTGAAGCATTTGTTTTTCTTCAGCTGAAATAAATGCAAAACCATTTTTTGACATCTAAAGTGTCTAGGATATTAGGGAATTCTATAGAGGATGGGAGCATAAAGTGGACACCAATTAAAGATTACTAATTATTAGAGGTAATGATCTGCCATGATCTCTATCAAATAGATCCACCTTACCTCTATCATAATAGAAGCCACAAACAAAATTAGCAACCCAAGCATTTAAACAATAGACCTAAAAAAGACTGTGAAAAAACTATGCTTGAAATAGTGAATAATGGGAACAGTGGAAAAATATGCTTGAAATGAGAATTCTCTCATTTAATTATTACAAAGAAGACATACAGATAGCCAGGGCACCTGGGTGGCTCAGCCTGTTAAGCATCCAAGTCTTGATCTCAGCTCAGGTCTTGATCTCAGGGTTGTGAGTTCAAGCCCTGCATTTGACTCCACACTGGGTGCGGAGTCTACCAAAAAAGAAAAAAAAAAAAAAAAGAAGAAGACATACAGATAGCCAACAGACACATGAAAAGATGCTCAACATCATACATCATCAGGGAAATGCAAATCAAAACCACAATGAGATATCACCTCACACGGGTCAGAATGGCTAAAATCAAAAACATAAGAAACAACAGGTGTTGGCAAGGATGTGGAGAAAAAGGAACCCCTCATGCACTGTTAGTGGGAATGCAAACTGCTGCAGCCACTGCGGAAAACACCTATGGAGTTTCCTCAAAAAATTAAAAACAGAACTACCCTATGATCTAGTAATTCCACTACTGTGTATTTACCCAAGAA
Source organism: Callorhinus ursinus (assembly GCF_003265705.2). Classification (NCBI taxonomy): domain Eukaryota; kingdom Metazoa; phylum Chordata; class Mammalia; order Carnivora; family Otariidae; genus Callorhinus; species Callorhinus ursinus. The sequence goes on from NW_027397063.1 coordinate 118,631,346, forward strand.
TATGAAAACACTAGTTCAGTGAGATATATGCACCCCTATGTTTATTGCAGCATTATTTACAATAGCCAAATTGTGGAAGCAGCCAAAATGTCCATCAACAGATGAATGGATAAAGAAAATGTGAGATACACACACACACACACACACACACACATACACACACATTGGAATATTATTCAGCCATAAGAAGCATGAAATCTTGCCATTTGCAACAACATGGATGGAGCTAGAGAGTATAATTCTAAGCAAAATAAGTCAGAGAAAGACAAATACCATATGATTTCACTTATATGTAGAATTTAAGAAACAAAACATCAAAAGAAAGCCAGAGGAGCCATATTTATATCAGACAAACTAGACTTTAAAACAAAGACTATAACAAGAGATGAAGGAGGGCATTATATCATAATTAAGGGGTCTACACACCGAGAAGATCTAATAATTATAAATATTTATGCCCCCAACTTGGGAGCACTGAAATATATAAATCAATTAACAATAAACATAGAGAAACTCGTTGAGAATAATGCAATTATAGCAGAAGACTTCAACACCCCACTTACATCAATGGACAGATCCTCTAAGCAGAAAATCAATAAGGAAACAATGGCTTTAATGACACACTGGACCAGATGGCCTTAACAGATATATTCAGAATATTTCATCCTAAAACAGCAGAATAAGTGCTTTTCTTGAGTGCACACAGAACATTCTCCAGAATAGATCACATACTAGGTCACAAATCAGCCCTCAACAAGAACAAAAACACTGAGATCATGCATATTTTCAGACCACAATGCTATGAAACTTGAAGTCAACCACAAGAATATATTTGCAAAGACCATAAATACATGGAGGTTAAAGAACATCCTACTAAAGAATGAATGGGTTAACCAGGAAATTAAAGAAGAAATTAAAAAGTACATGGAAGGAAATGAAAATGAAAACACAACAGTCTAAAACTTTTGGGATGTAGCAAAGGCAGTCCTAAGAGGGAAGTATATTGCAATACAGGCCTACCTCAAGAAGCAAAAACAGTCTCAAATATATAACCTAAACTTACATCTAAAGTAGCTAGGAAAAGAGGAGCAAATAAAGCCTAAATCCTGCAGAAGAAGGGAAATAATGAAGATCAGAGCAGAAATAAATGGTATAGAAACAAACAATAAAAGAACAGTAAAACAAATTAATGAAACTAAAAGCTGGATCTTCTAAAGAATTAATAAAATTGATAAACCCCTAGCTGGACCTATCAAAAAGAAAAGAGAAAGGACCCAAGTAGATAAAGTCATGAATGAAAGAGGCAAGATCATTACCAACACCAGAGAAATACAATTATTTTTTAAGATTTTATTTATTTATTTGAGAGAGAGAGAGCACAGAGGGAGAGGGAGAAGGAGACTCCCTGCTGAGCAGAGAGCCTGATGCAGGGCTTGATCCCAAGACCCTGAGATCATGACCTGAGCCAAAGGCAGATGCTTAACCAACTAAGTCACCCAGATGCTTCCAGAAATACAATTATAAGAGAATACTATGAAATCATATGCCAACAAACTGGGCAATCTGGAAGAAATGGACAAATACCTAGAAACTTACAAATTACCAAAACTGAAAAAGGAAGAAATAGAAAATTTGAACAGATCGATAACCAGCAAAGAAGTTGAATCAATAATCAAAAATCTTCCAACAAACAAAAGTCCTGGGCTAGGTGGCTTCCCAGGGGAATTCTACCAGACATTTAAAGAAAAGTTAATACCTATTCTTCTTAAACTATTCCAAAAAAATAGAAATGGAAGGAAAACTTCCAAACTCATTCTACATAGCCAGCATAACCTTGATTCCAAAGCCAGACAAAGACCCAACTAAAAAGGAGAATTGTGGCCAATATCCCTGATGAACATGGATGTAAAAATTCTCAGTAAAATACTAGCAAATTCATTTCAACAGTACATTAAAGGAATTATTCACCATGATCAAGTGGGATTTATTTCTGGGCTTTAGGGGTGGTTCAATATTCACAAAGCAATCAACATGATACACCACATTAATAAAAGAAAAGATAAGAACCATATGATCCTCTCAATAGATGCAGAAAAAGCATTTGACAAATTCAGCATCCATTCTTGATAAAAACCCTCAACAAAGTAGGGATAGATGGAACATATTTCAACATCAAAAAGGCCATATATGAAAGACACCCAGCTAATAGCATCCTCAATGGGGAAAAACTGAGAGCCTTCCCCCTATAGTCAGGAAGAAGACAAGGATGTCCACTCTCACTATTACTACTTAACATAGTACTGGAGGTTAAAGGAATCAGACAACAGAAGGAAATAAAAGGCATCCAAATCAGCAAGGAAGAATTAAGCTTTCACTATCTGCAGACCACATGATACTCTATGTAGAAAACCCAAAAGACTCCACCAAAAAACTGCTAGAACTAATACGCGAATTCAGCAAAGTTGCAGGATATAAAATCAATATGCAGAAAGCTGTTGCATTCCTATACACCAATAATGAAGCAGAAAAAGAAATCAACGAATTGTCCCCATTTGCAACTGCACCAAAAACAAGATCCTTAGGAATAAGCCTAACTAAAGAGGTAAAAGATCTGTACTCTGAAAACTTAGGAAATAAATTGAGGAGGACACAAAGAAATGGGAAAGCATTGCATGCTCGTGGATTGGAAGAACCAACATTGTTAAAATGTCTATACTGCCCAAAGCAATCTGCACATTTAATGCAATCTCTATCAAAACACCATCTACTTTTTTCACAGAGCTAGAACAAACAATCCTAAAATTTATATGGAACCACAAAAGACACCAAATAGCCAAAGAAATCCTGAAAAAGAAAAACAAACCTGGAGGCATCATGATTCCAGTCTTAAAGCTATATTATAAAGCTGTAGTCATCAAAACAGTATGGTACTGGCACAAAAACAGACATATAGATCAATGTAACAGAATAGAGAGCCCAGAAATGGACCTTGAACTCTATGGTCAACTAATCTTCGACAAATAGGAAAGAATATTCAATTGAAAAAAGACAGTCTCTTCAACAAATGGTGTTGGGAAAACTGGACAGCCACATGCAGAAGAATGAAACTGGGCCACTTTCTTATACCATACACAAAAATAAATTCAAAATAGATGAAAGACCTAAATGTGAGACAGGAAACCATCAAAATCCTAGAGGAGAATGCAGACAGAAACCTCTTTGACCTCAGTTGTAGCAACTTCTTACTAGATACGTTTCCTAAAGCTAAGGAAACAAAGGCAAAAATAAACTATTGGGACTTTCATCAAAATAAAAATCTTCTGCTTAGTGAAGGAAACAATCAACAAAACTAAAAGGCAGCTTATAGAATGAAAGAAGATATTTACAAATGACATATCTGATAAAGGGTTAGTATTCAAAATCTATAAAGAACTTATCAAACTCAACACCCCAAACATAAATAATCCAGTTAAGAAATGGGCAGAAGACATGAACAGACATTTTTCCAAAGAAGATATCCAGATGGCCAATAGACACAAGCTGAATATCACTCATCATCAAGGAAATACAAATCAAAACCACAATGAGACACCACCTCACACCTGTCAGAATGGCAAAAATTAACAAACAAGAAACAGTTTTGGGTGAGGATGCAGAGAAAGGGGAACCCTCTTTCACTGTTGGTGGGAATGCAAACTTGTGCAGCCACTCTGGGGAACAGAATGGAGTTTCCTCAAAAAGTTAAAATAGAACTACCCTATGATCCAGCTATTTCACTACTAGATATTTACCCAAAGGATACAAAAGTACAGATTTGAAGGGGTACATGCACCCTGATGTTTAACAGCATTTTCAACAATAGCCAAACTATGAAAAGAGCCCAAATGTCCATCAACTGATGAATGAATAAGGAAGATGTGAGATATATATATACACAATGGAATATTACTCAGCTTTCAAAAGAATGAAATCTTGCCTTTGCAATGACATGGATGACGCTAGAGTGTATTATACTAAGTGAAATAAGTCAGTCAGAGAAAGACAAATATTGTATGATCTCACTCATATGTGGAAATTAAGAAAAAAAACACATGAACATATCAGAAGGGGGGGAGAAAAGGAGAGAGGGAAACAAGCCATAAGAGACTCTTAATGATAGGAAACAGACTGAAGGTTGATGGAGGGAGGTGGGTGGGGGATGGGCTAGTAGGTGATGGGTATTTAGGAGGGCACTTATTATGATGAGTACTGGGTGTTGTATGTAAGTGATGAATCACTGAATTTTACTCCAGAAACCAATATCACACTGCATGTTAACTAAAATTTTTAAAAAAGAAACAAAACACATGGACAAAGAAAAAAAGAGACACACCAAAAAACAGAATTTTAACTATAGAGAACAAACTGATGGTTACCAGAGGGGAGGTGGGTCTGGATGAAATAAGTGAAGGAAATTAAGAGTTCACTTTATCACAATGAGCTTTGAGTATTGAATAGAATTATTGAATCACTATATTATACACCTGAAACTAATATAACACTCTAGGTTAACTATACTGGAATTAAAATTAAATAAATAAAGCAGGGGATTTACAGAAAATAAAATAAAATAAAAAGTAATATGTTAAGGGTTCTAGTGGAAAAAGAGACAACATGCAAGAACAGATGGATAATGTAAGCAGAGAGAAGGAAACTCTAAGAAAGAATCAAAAGGATCTGTTAGAAATAAGAAACACTGTAACAGAAATGAGGAATGCCTTCCATAGTTTCATAAGCAGACTGGATACAGCCAAGAATCATTAAAGGTGAAGATATGGCAATAGAAAACTTTCCAAACTGAAATGCAAAGAGAAAAAATTTTGAAAAAAATCAAACATGACATCCAAAAACTGTGGGAAAATTTTAAAATGAAACATATGTATAATTGGAATATAAAGAGAAAATGGAACAGAATAAATATTTAAAGTGATAAATGGCTGGAAATTTTCCAAAATTAATAACAGACACCAAACCTCAAGTCCAGAAAGCTCAGAGAATACCATGCAGAATAAAAACAAAACAAAAAATCCCACCCTCCTACTATGCATATCATATTCAAATTGCTGGAAACCAGAAATCTTTAAAGAAGCCAAAGCGAGGGGAAACACCTTACCTGTAGAGGAACAAGGATAAGAATTACAGTGGACATTTTGTCAGAAACCATGTAAGCAAGAAAAGAGCGGAGTAGAATAAAGTATTGAAAGAAAAAAATTACCTATCCAGAATTCTATGATATTATCCTTCAAAAGCAAAGGAGAAATAGAGACTCTCAGTCAAACAAAAATTGAGGAAATTCATTGTCAGATCACCTGCACTGCAAGAAATGTCAAAATGTCTTTGGAAGAATAAATACCGACAGTCAGGAATTCGGATCGACATAATGGAAAGAACATCAGAGAAGGAATAAATGAAGGTGAAATAGCATGGGTGATTTTTTTTTTATTCTTAGTTGATCATTAGATAAGTGTTTGAAATAATAACAACAATGTATTGAGTGACTATAATGTATGGATAAGTGAAATGACTGACAACAATGTTGTGAGAGAAAGCAGGGAGGAATTATATGTCTCAGCATTTTTACTGTCTCAAAACTCATCTCTTGCAGTGCATTACTTTGGAAAATGGACCTTTGTGACTGACTGATAAACTATTAGAATATTTTCACTTTGGAGTCTGAATTTAGTCTAAGGTTTTTCAGACACACGATCTTTACTAACTTTTATTTGCCATACAAGTTTCTCCACAACCTTTAAGAAAGGCCCGAATCCTAAACATTTTAAAGTGAAACTTTATTTGCTCCCTTTTCCATAATCCTATGTCTGGAAACCAGAAGGAGTATAAATCTCTGAAACTTGAACTAAATTCTTCTCAGACTTTTTTCTGGCAAAACTGGAAATCAGGTGTGTGTGGAGGTTATCGACTGTTGGAATGTTTCAGGTGCACTAAACTAAATTGCCACCATTTTGGCTGAGTTGGTCATTAAGTAACTTTTATTATTGTGTCCAAGCTACATCTTATCACTTCTCATAAATTACCAGGAACAAATCATGTTTATTTAGTTCTCAGTGGAGTATGGGCGCTATGCCATAGTACCCTTAAGCTACCTACACTTTAAGAGACATTTTTGAATCAAAGAAAGTGAACCCAGTTTCCTTTAGGACACATTTTAAATCTCTATATTTTTAAATTATTTATTCCAATTGTTTTCTTCACAAATCAAAAACTTTTTCTTTTAAAAGTTCTGTTTTCCTTTGTAGTTTTCCATAAGCAAGAATGAAACTGAAAACCTATAGTTTAACAATTTTTAAAATTATGTAGTTATTATACTGACATACCAGAGAAACAACATCATAAGCAACTTGCTTTGGAATACCTGCTAAAAATATTTTTCCCATAAAAGGTATACTTTTTTTGCTGGATATTTATAAAAAGAAGTAAACACATACCCTACAGTGAGACAGCCCCTTTTCATGAAAATACAAAGGAAACATGCATTAGAGGTAATGTAACAATGAGAAGAGGAGCCCCATTCATTTCATTTTCTGGGGAGATTTGTGCAGAGTAATTGACATTTTTAAAAACATACTATTAGTAAATTGAATGTTTATTCAGTAACTTTCCAGCTTTAATTGTTCTTTCCCTGTAAAATACAGTAAACAAATGCATTCCTAGAAGTTTTGACAATTGGTTCTTCATTCTCTATCCCCTAGAACTCAATTAACCATGTTTTCTACCTTATTCACATGGCACATGTATGTTCAGTCTGGAATTATTAAGAAAATAGGGTTAAGTTCACCTTTTATTGGGTGGTTTGTGAAAAGTCTTGAATGGATGTGATTTCAAATTAGTCTCTGTTAATGCCAATTCCCTGGATCTAAGTGAATTTATATTGGGTATTTAGATCTGCTTTATAATAAAGTAAACAGTGCTAGCATAGTGCTTGGTTCATGTAATTATCATTCCAACAAGGTGCACAATATATGGTAGATCTAAGGAATCTAAGGAATATAGGCTGCCTGCTCCTAAAGGTCCCCCAAATGGATATATAGACCTTTCTCAATTTACAATGGGGTTACATCCTGATAATGGTAAGTTGAAAGTGTCATAGATTGAAAATGCATTTAATACACCTAAACTACCAAATATCTTAGCTTAGTCTAGCCTGCCTTAAATGTCCCTGCACTAGACTACAATTGGGCAAAATCAACTAACACAATACTTATTTTATAATAAAGTGCTGAATATCGTATGTAATTTATTGAATACTGTTCTGAAAGTGAAAAACAGAATGGTTGTAAGTGTATCTGTTGTTCACCCTTGTGATCATGTGGCTGCCTGGGAGCTGCGGCTCACGGCCACTGCCCAGCATTGCGAGAGAGAAGATAAAATCACAAGTCTAACCATCTTCCATTAAGAGCCATCTGTATCAGTTTGAGATTTTCACAGGAGTAGACTGAACTGTATCCTGACAATGGTGGCCCTGGGCTTTGTGTGGCACTCAGGCTGACTTGGTGGGCTTCATTCTCCAGGCTCCCAGTCAGCTGGCCTTCGTTAATGAGAGGTGCTGGTGTGGGTCTGGAAGGTAGTAGGAAGGAAGAAGTCAGAGTATTCCCCTCCTTCCTTTCTGTCTCCAGCAGCTTCTCCTACTGCACCTGGGTCTCCTTCATTGTTTTAGTTCATGCTAGACAGGTATAGTGTGGTTCCAGCTTCTTCCAGGTAACCCTAGGCCCCTGGGCTCTGATAATACCACCTTCTCCCATGGGCCCTCCAGTGTAAGTGTGAGAGTAGCTATCTGCCCCATGAGTGTCAAAACTTTGGGCTGGTAGCTCTCTGCAGTGGAGGCAGACCCTGAAGGAGCTGCGTGGCACATCTTCATGTTTACCAAACTCTCTGAGGGCATAATCTTGTTCTGGAAGCAGCACAACTCAGAGCAGGTTAGAGAACTCCTCTCCTCTTTTGAACAAAGCCTTTGTTATCTGCCAGACTCTACTTCTTAGATCGTGTTTCCATGTGCTCTGACAATGTTTTAGTCTTGCTCTCCTTTTTAAAATGCTTTCTCTTCACCCTATCTCTCTCTAAAAGAGCATACGGTGGAAATAATTTCTGCTCCAAAATGTCCAGTCTCTGTATTTTTATCACCTTGCAATAACTGCTGGATAACTATGATTGATATTTTGGATATTTCCTAACCTTCTAGACATACAGGGACAATCTCTTGTTTTTCTCTCATTCATGGCAATCCATCCAGTATAGGTCAACATCACTACATTGACTCTGAGAACTTTTGTTGTATTGACCAAACGTAATAGGTGTTAGTTAAATATCAATTTCTTCCTGTCTTCTTTTTCTATTTTCTTTCCACTCTTGTGTGTGTGTGTGTGTGCGTGTGTGTGTGTACATTCACTTAACAGAACATTCAAGAATGAACTGGACCCTGTGATAAATCCTACTTTGGCCTGGTGTCCACTGGCCCTAGACTGAGATCATATTCAAGCTGATGTCACAGCCTCTGGGTTTACCTGAACCAGAAAAAGCAATAAAGATGAATAATCTTTATAATATAATATCAAGACAAAATAATCATAGACAAAATGCACATATTTTAAGGTGGTGGCAGTGTTTGCACTTCAAGAAACACAGACAATGATAATTCTAGTCACTGTCAGTTTAATAAATACAATTATTTTTTTTCTTCTCCATAAAATTTGCCATAAAAACTCAAGTTAAAGTTGACATGTCATTACTTTATGAAATTATTTTAAGAGCCCCCAGGCATGATTCACAGCTCATGTTATTCATGGATTACAAAGGGAAGTGGGGGATTGGGAGGTTGTATCTCAATGACTTTCAGAAATCAAATTACAAGCTATAGTACATATATATATATATATGCCCTAGAAGAAAAATACAGACCACTTGAAGTTGAATATCAAATTAATACATATTCTGTCTCAACTCATTCTTTTACAAGGTCATGTCCAAGAAATATTTCTTTTTTTTTTTTTTTTTTTTTT
>NW_027397063.1:118640498-118730707 GCF_003265705.2 Callorhinus ursinus
TCTTCACATGGCCAACAGCCACTGCCAGACACAGCACCTTCTTCACCTGGAATTTGATGGTGGACTTCACTTCATCCACTTTGGCCACCATGTTTTCATTGTGGGTCAGCAAGGAAGGGAACTTGCCAGCCTTATTCAGGCCTGGGCCCAGGATTCGTGGAATCTGCTTGATCAGAGATTCTGAGGCCAAAAAGGCGTCATACTTCTTGGCCAACTTCTTAACTAATTTCTTATTCTTGTTGAGTTTCTTCAGCGCCTCAATATCCATGTGAGGAATATCCCCTGCCTTGGCCTCATCACAGTGCTGCTGATCCCCCAAAACACATACGGAGAACTTGGGGCGGGGAGTGGACTTAAGCCTGACGGTGCCCGAGAAGCGTTTGTCCTTCTGAGGGTCATAGTTCTTCAGACTGATCTGCAGTTCCACCGTCTCCAAAAACTTCCGGCGCTTGCGCTGGTTCCCGTGCAGGACTTCCCGCACCGCCTCGTACAGGGTGTCGCGGGAGACTTTGCTGCTCATGGTTCTTCGCGCGGCAGTAACCGGAAAAGCAGAAATATTTCTGATGTTATTTTTTGCCTATGCCTGCCATCACACCCATACATTTATCTACCATTCACTCCGCCTCTAGATGTATTCTTTTTTCTGCCTTCCTAAGCCCCAAGTCCCATTGTCTTCTTGTTTTCTATAATTATCTCTCTTGTGATAAGATCTCCATAAAAATGCCTCTCACCAGTTGACAAGCCAAAATCTAAGCATATAGAGCAGAAAAACAGAAGGACAATATCATGGTTTAATAAGCAAAGCTTTGATTATTTAATCAAGTTCAAGGCCCATATAACAAAAACACATGCATATTTATCTTTTATTCACATACCACCTCAAAAAAAAAAAACTCCATAAAAGTCTATAGGATGCCTATTTGAATAATAGAGTAGGAGTATGGGTTTATGTGTATATATAGACACCAAGTTTATATTTTTGGGGGTATATTTAATTCTGGGAATTTGAAGAGAACTGATGCAAAATGTGTTGACCGACTCCAATTATGCTGCCTGAGAAGCCAGAATTCTCAGGTTCAGCTGTGTAAAATTTGGAGCCCATTCAGTTGGCCTCCACAGTAGAATAATAGAAAAAAATCGGTCTGGGCATTTGTGGCTGACTTTTGCCACCTGACATTTCATGCAATCAAGTGTTGAAGCTGCTGTCCCAAATGCATTCCCTACATTGATTTATTTTTCTTGTATTGTAGAGTTATGATCTTTCTCTTGTTTCTTTTTTTTCAGCTGGACTGTGTGATATCTTCTTTTCAAACACCCAATCTCTGCACTTGTGAGAATTTCAACTAATCAAGAAAACAAATCTGTAACACCCTGAGAAATTACCCCAGGTTGAAGCAAAGAGGTCACCCATGACAAACCTCCTCTGATAAGGTATCCCCACCTGCCTCAGGTTATGGCACATAGATTGTGTGTGTGTGTGTGTGTGTGTGTGTGTGTGTGTGTGTGTGTGTGTGTGTTCTGTCCAGATAGCTGTCTCCTTATGCTATTTTGTACTAGTTATACAGAAGGAAGTAATTTCAGATGTAATAATTAGAAGTATATTCAGCAGTCCCAATTTTAATCTAATGAAAGAGAAGTATTTCAGAAACTCTAGACCTTTAGATAGCCAGAATATTAAAAATACACAATGACCCTAAATTTTATTTATTTATTTATTTATTTATTTATTTATTTATTTATTTATTTATTTATTTATGAGAGCGAGCATGAACTGGGGGGAGGTGGGTAGTGGGAGGGAGAAGGGACAGAGGGAGAGAGAGAATCTTAAGCAGGCTCCACACCCAGCATGGAGCCCAACACAGGGCTCAATCTCATGATCCTGAGATCATGACCTGAGCGGAAATCAAGAGTCAGACACTTAACTGACTGAGCCACCCAGGTGTCCTGGCCCTAAATTCTAATAATTTGCTTAATTAAGTCCTCATCAATTTTCTCTTAACATTAACAGACCCACTTCTGCAGGTCAGAGCTCACCAGTTTGGTCATCTTTTTCCTTAAGCTCCCAAGTCAAGTCCTTTCCATACCGTGCTGAGGATTCTTGCATTAATCTGAATTTGTCTTTCTCAAACAGATTTCTATCCTGTCAACTCTAATCTCACATGAGAGAAATTTGGGGGTAGCGTGAGGGAATTGTTCCATATCTTGACTGTGGTGGTGTTGGTTGCCCAATTCTATGCATTTGTCAAAATGCATAGATCTGTGCATTCAAATGAATGGATTTTACTTATATATTAAATTATATGTCAAGAAATGTAGCTTAAATAAAAGGAATGACTCTGCAAGTACCGTTGGATTCTATTTACATGAAATCTAAACCAGAAAAAACTAATCTATAGCAAGGTTCTCAACCTTGGTCCTATTGACATTTTGAGTTGGATCATTCTTTGTTGTGAACAGGACCAGCTTCATGGGCATGCAACCTATACAGTTGCAGAGGGTGCAGCTCTTTGAAATGGCCCCATGCTTGGCTTAATGCTCTGCTGTTGCCCTTTGATTTTTGAACTTGTGTTTCATGGGTGAAATCTGATGGGACAATGGAATGTGTATACAGGCAGAGGAGATATATCAGGTATCTTGGTGTGTAGGCATGAATTCAGGTCCAAAAGCATAGCAAGCAGTAAGCAATGAGAGCATGGATCAGTTGGCCTGGCTGCCTAGCACCTGGACGCATGCCCACAGTAGTCTTGGCTGTCGTGGGACCTCAAAGAGGAGGCTAGGGCAAAGAGACCTGGGCAGGCCCAAAATGTTAGCAGTAATGGCAAAAATAGCAGAAGCAGTAGCAGTGGGTGACTCCAGGAGAGAGGAGGGGTTTTGCATGGAGTAGCACCAGGACTGCAATGGGAAATCAGCTTGCCTGTCCATCTCCAGAGCCCATTCTTATATCATCTGCACACATGTTAATTCTCCAGCTTACACACTGGGACAGGAACAGAGGCATGTGTGCAGTAAAATTTGTCAGTAAATTATTACAAAATAAAACCTCATAAAATGGGCATTGCAATATGGCATATCAGGGAGTTGTTTGGCTTCAAAGAATTTAGAGTCTCTAGTTTTAAAAACTGCTGCAGTATTAGGAACAAATATCCATAGGCTTTTAGAAATAGATATTAATTTATTTTTTTAAAAATTCTTTTAAATTTTATTTTATTATGTTATGTTAGTCAACATACATGACATCATTAGTTTTTTTAAATTTTTTATTGTTATGTTAATCACCATACATTACATCATTAGTTTTTGATGTAGTGTTCCATGATTCATTGTTTGCATATAACACCCAGTGCTCCATTCAATACGTACCCTCCTTAATACCCATTACCGGGCTAACCCATCCCTCCACACCCCTCCCCTCTAAAACCCTCAGTTTGTTTCTCAGAGTCCATAGTCTCTCATGGGTCGTCTCCCCCTCCGATTTCCCCCCTTCATTTTTCCCTTCCTTCTCCTAATGTTCTCCATGCTATTTCTTATGTTCCACAAATAAGTGAAACCATATGATAATCAACTTTCTCTGCTTGACTTATTTCACTTAGCATAATCTCCTCCAGTCCCATCCATGTTGATGTAAAACTTGGGTATTCATCCTTTCTGATGGCTGAGTAATATTCCATTGTATATATGGACCACATCTTCTTTATCCATTTGTCTGTTGAAGGGCATCTTGGCTCTTTCTACAATTTGGCTATTGTGGACATTGCTGCTATGAACTTTGGGGTGCATATGGCCCTTCTTTTCACTACATCTGTTTCTTTGGGGTAAATACCCAGGAGTGCTATTGCTGGGTCATAGGGTAGCTCTATTTTTAAAATTTTTGAGGCACCTCCACACTGTTTTCCAAAGTGGCTGTACCAACTTGCATTCCCACCAACAGTGTAAGAGGGTTCCCCTTTCTCCACAACCTCTCCAACATTTGTTGTTTCTTTCCCTGTCCATTTTTGCCATTCTAACTGGTGTAAGGTGCTATCTCAATGTGGTTTTGATTTGAATTTCCCTGATGGCTAATGATGATGAACATTTTTTCATGTGTCTGTTCGCCATTTGTATGTCTTCTTCGGAGAAGTGTCTTCTCATGTCTTCTGCCCATTTTTTGACTTGATTATTTGTTGTTTGGGTGTTGAGTTTGAGAAATTCTTTATAGTTCTTGGATATCAGCCCTTTGTCTGTAGTGTCATTTGCAAATATCTTCTCCCATTCTGTGGGTTGCCTCTTTGTTTTGTTGACTGTTTCCTTTGCTGTGCAGAAGCTTTTTATCTTGATGAAGTCCCAAAAGTTCATTTTTGCTTTTGTTTCACTTGCCTTTGGAGATGTATCTTGAAAGAAGTTGCTGTGGCCAATGTCGAAGAGGTTACTGCCTATGTTCTCCTCTAGGATTTTGATGGATTCCTGTCTCACATTGAGGTCTTTCATCCATTTTGAGTTTATCTTTGTGTATGGTGTTAGAGAATGGTCAAGTTTCATTCTGTATATAGCTGTCCAATTTTCCCAGCACCATTTATTGAAAAGACTGTCTTTTTTCCATTGCATATTTTTTCCTGCATTGTCGAAGATTATTTGACCATAGAGTTGAGGGTCCATATCTGGGCTCTCTATTCTATTCCATTGGTCTATGTCTGTTTTTGTGCCAGTACCATGGTGTCTTGGTGATCACTGCTTTGTAATATAGCTTGAAATCAGGCAACGTGATGCCCCCAGTTTTGGTTTTCTTTTTCAACATTTCCTTGGTGACTCAGGGTCTTTTCTGATTCCATACAAATTTTAGGATTGTTTGTTCCAGCACTTTGAAAAATGTCATTGAAATTTTGATCGGGATGGCGTTGAAGGTATAGATTGCTCTGGGCAGCACAGACATTTTAACAATGTTTATTCTTCTGATCCATGAGCATGGAATGTTTTTCCATCTTTTTGTGTCTTCTTCAATTTCTTTCATGAGTGTTCTGTAGTTCCTAGAATATAGATCCTTTACCTCTTTGGTTAGGTTTATTCCGAGGTAACTTATGGTTTTTGGTGTTATTGTAAATGGAACCATTTCTCTAATTTTTCTTTCTATGGGTTGCATTGTTAATGTATAAGAAAGCAGCTGATTTCTGTGTATTGATTTTGTATCCTGCCACATTACTGAATTGCTATATGAGTTCTAGTAATTTGAGGGTGGAGTCTTTTGGGTTTTCCACATAAAGTATCATGTCCTCTGCGAAGAGAGAGAGTTTGACTTCTTTGCCAATTTGAATACGTTTTATTTCTTTCTGTTTGATTGCTGTTGCTAGGACTTCTAGTACTATATTGTACAATAGTGGTGAGAGTGGACATCCTTGTGTTCCTGATCTTAAGGGAAAGGCTCTCAGCTTTTCATACCATTGAGAATGATATTCACTGTGGGTTTTTCATAGACGGATTTTATGAAATTGCAGAATGTTCCCTCTATCCCTATACTCTGAAGAGTTTTAATCAGGAAAGTATGCTGTATTTTGTCAAATGCTTTTTCTGCATCTATTGAGAGGACCATATAGTTCTTCTCTCTCCTCTTATTAATGTGTTCTATCACATTGATTGACTTGCGAATGTTGAACCACGCTTGCAACCCAGGGATAAATCCCACTTGGTTGTGGTGGATGATCCTTTTAATGTACTGTTGGATCCGATTAGCTAGGATTTTGTTGAGAATTTTGGTGTCCATATTCATCAGGGATATCAGTCTGAAATTCTCCTTTTTGATGGGGTCTTTGCCTGGTTTGGGGATCAAGGTAATGCTAGCCTCATAGATGGAAGCTTGCCTTCTGTTTATATTTTTTGAAATAGGTTCAGGAGAATAGGTATTATTTCTTCTTTGAATGTTTGGTAGAATTCCCCCGGGAATCTGTCAGGTCCTGGACTCTTGTTTTTTGGGAGGTTTTTAATCACTGCTTCAATCTCGTTACTCATTATTGGTCTATTCAGGTTGTCTCTTCCTGTTTCAGTCTTGGTAGTTCATAGTTAGAGACACAGAAGGACACTATATCATTCTTAAAGGGTCTATCCAACAAGAAGATCTAACAATTGTAAATATCTATACCCCCAACATGGGAGCAGCCAACTACATAAGCCAGCTGTTAACCAAATAAAGTCATATTGACAATAATACGTTAATTGTAAGAGACCTCAATATTCCACTGTCAGCAATAGATAGATTATCTAAGCAGCAAATCAACAAAGAAACAAGAGCTTTCAATGATACACTGGACCAGATGGACCTCGATATATATATACAGAACACTCCACCCTAAAACAACAGAATACTCATTCTTCTTGAGTGCACATGGAACTTTCTCTAGAATAGACCACATACTGGGTCACAAATCATGTATCAACCAATACCAAAAGATTGAGAGTATTCCCTGCATATTCCCAGATCACAATGCTTTAAAACTGGAACTCAATCACAAGAAAAAAAATTGGAAGAAATTCAAACACTTGGAAGCTGAAGACCACTCTGCTTAAGAATGTTTGGGTCAACCAGGAAATCAAAGAACTTAAACAATTCATGGAAACCAGTGAGACCGAAAACATGTTGGTCCAAAACCTATGGGATACTGCAAAGGTGGTCCTAAGGGGGAAATATATAGCCAACCAAACCTCACTCAAAAAAATAGAAAAATCCTGAATTCACCAACTGTCTTTATACCCTAAAGAACTGGATACCTAAACCATGCATTAGAAGAGAAATAATTAAGATAAGAGCAGAGATCAATGAATTAGAAACCAAAAATACAGTAGAGCAGATCAACGAAACTAGAAGGTGGTTCTTTGAAGAATTAATAAGATTGATAAACCACTGGCCAGACTTATCCAAAAGAAAAGAGAAAGGACCCAAATTAATAAAATTATGAATGAAAGGGGAGAGATCACAACACCAAGGAAATAGAAACAATTATTAGAAATGATTATCAACAACTATATGCCAATAAATTAAGCAACCTAGAAGAAATGGATGCCTTCCTAGAAATTAAATTTAAAAATTCCTGCATTCAATGGAAAAGAAATGTTTTTTTAAAGATTTATTTTTAGAGAGAGAGAGCATGCAAGCGTGAGCAGGGAGAGGGGCTGAGGGAAAGGGAGAGAAATCCTCAAGCAGACACCCTGCTGAGTGTGGAGCCCAACATGGGGCTCGATCCTAGGACCCCAAGATCAAGACTCAAGCTGAAATCAAGAGTCAGATGATTGGCCAATTGAGCTACCTAGGTGCCAGGAAAACTGTTTTTATACAAAGCTTCAAATGAGCTAATTGCTAATGAGGAAACACTTTAAATTATCTTTTCTTTATAAATAAATATAAAGCAATAGTATGTATAAGGAAGTATTTTGAATCATATACAAATCATGAAGCCATTTTCAGTTTCTGCAAATTACAGAAAATGTCAGAGGAAACATTAAAATGCCATTGTATAAATGTATATTTGAAATTAAATTCAGACTCAGATGAAGCTGATTTGTATAGAGTTAAATCCTTTTAGAAAAATTGTCCCACAAAAATTGCTCAACAAAAAGATCTTCCTCAAAATGAAAAATTATCAAAAATTATTTGCAATTTTGCATTTGCCAAGAGCTACTGATGTCACTTTGATTTATATTGATTGCAAATTAAGTTGCTAAAAGTCTAAATTTTTATGACCTAACAAATGAATTTGCAGAAAAGTGAGCCAGAAAAATCGTATGCCCAACCAAGATACCACATTAATAAAACAGTATATTAGTTGTTATATAAAATTACAACACCAAAAGCATGTTTTTGCAATTTGTTACTGATGTACTGTTATTACCCCTATTATATTTGTAAGTCATAAAGCCCGTCTTCCTTAATGATAAAATGAAGACTTAGAGAATTTCTAAGGTCCCTTTAGCTCTCAGATTGCATGGTTCACCTATCAATAAATGACCATCAAACTCAACCCAAAAACAGCATCCTCAAGTGGGTCTCTGTCTTTCTGTAAATATGAGCCTACTATGTACATTTGTCAATACCGGGTTCATACAAATTGTAGCTAATGACTTGGCTGTTTATTCTGACAAGTGGACTGCATAGGACTAAACTATTTTTTTAAATACCTATTTGGAAACAGACTCATGAGAGGAACTACTCTCCATCTCAAGCATGCATTGGTCATGTTGGTGTTCCACCACACATATCCAGAGGAGAGCAATGCCTGTGATTGTCAACTATGACTCTACTGGTGTAGACTTTGTCAGCAGCAAACTGGGTTTATAAAATGAAAGGGCAGGAGTCATTATCTATGCATTACCAGTGAAACATCCCCGACTCCAAATGAAGCCTCTTATGTGGCTGACAGAAGTACTTCTTATAACAATAACTGGTTCTTCTACCTTTGGTTGGAAGATGAGCCACATCATCAGCAGGTCAACCATGATGGACCTTTCCCTACACAACCAGGCAGCTTTAAATGGGGTTTTAGTTGGACTTGACAATTTCTCTGATTTTGTTTGACATTGCCCTCCTAGAAACAGGCCTAACCAGAGACCACAATGATGAAAATTCACTGGGCCAGGTCCCCAACTTATAAGTCGAGAGATTAGGAAACACTTTTTATAACACATAATAGGTAGGAGAGAACTGAAAGATGTATATTAAACTGTCATTTGGTGATTCACCCTAAGGCAATGGTAGTACTAAAAAATTTCTTTAATTAGTACTTTATTTTTATTTTTTTGTAGAACAAAAATGGCATTAGTTTTATTGTTTCTAAAACAAAAATATATATAAACTATGAGGGGGAGAAGTGACAAAAAATATGTAAATTGTAAAAAAAAAATCAGTCAATACCAAAAGATTTATAGAAGAAAATTAAACCATTGGAAACATTTTCTCCAAGAAATAATTACTGTCACTGTTTTTCTATGCATATATATTTTTACAACTCTGGGAAAATAAACTATTACATTTTAACCAGTTTTCCACTTAATATACTGTGGTTATTTTTCATGTCAATAGCTATAGATCACTATCATTATTTTTAGTGACGCATAACATTCCATTGTATGGTTATGTGCTATGGTAAATACAATATATAATAAATATTAGTATCCATATTGTTTTTGCTTTCTATTTTTACTAATAAAAACAATGCTTCAATGGCCATCTCTGCACAAATGTCTGTATGCTCTTATTCAATTAATTCCTTAGCATAAATTTTTAGAATTAGTATCCTAAGGTCAAAGCAAACACATTTTAATTCTGACATATTTTTCCAAATTGCTTTCCAAATGGTAGTGCCCTTTATAGTCGTACCGATAAGATTCCCCCAAATCCCCATGAACCCTGAGCATTATCACCTTTTAAACTTTCATCAGTCTGATAAAGGAGATTGTATCTCATGGTTGTTTCAATTTCTACTAATATTTATTTCATTATTTGTTGATAATTTATTATTTATATGATTCCTATTGGGTTTTTTTTTTTTGCTTCTTTATTCAGTTTATCATGGTATTTATTTATTCAAACTCAATTAGTGTAGTTTTCACAAAAGGATAGGTTTTGTTCATGGGTTATTTCATGAGTCCCTGTATTGTTTCACTCTTCCCCGCCCTCACTGTCAGCAGATAATTGAAACTCCATCCATTGGCTAGGTTTCTTCCTACAAACTAGCCTACACCTGTGCCATCTTTTCTTCTCATATCTGGTCCCAGCGGAATGGTCCTTCGAAGATCAATTCCTCACCAGTGTTCCTCCCATCCCATCCCACCTCCCCCAGGATGTCACTCCCCAACTTTGTTCCCAGTCTTTTTCCAGCAGCATTTCAACACACACAGTCATTAACATCCTTAAAAAGGAAAACCTGTTCCCAACTTTTCATCTCTCTCTACCTACTACCCTCCCACTCCTCCTCCACAACCACCAAATTATTAAAAAAAGAGCTAGCTATGCTCTTTCTTTCCATTTCCTTTGTGATCCAATTACTCTGCCAATTACTACAAAATCTGTATCCCAACATTCCTAACAGTGCTTGGCCTTTTGGAAGAGTTGAAAAAAATTACTGAATTCACTGAATGAATCTGGCTGCCAAGCTGGAAACATGGAAACATGTTCCTTCTACTTACCCTGTCATTCAGTTGCTCACCAAGTCTTTTAGATGATACTTCCTGAAGAGTACTCCTATCTGTCACCTTCTCTTCACTGTCACTGATATTACCTTAGTTTTAGTTTGAACTACCAGGATCCCTCATCTTGGTTACTGTTAAAGCTCCTTAACAAGTTTGCCCCAATTCCAGGTGTCTCAGAACACAGCAGCTAGAGTAGCCTTTCACAATACTACTTCCCTGCTTAAAAGGCTACTTCATGGATTCCCATAGACCCCAGGATTCCATTCAACCTTCTTATTATAGTATTTATTTCATGACCTTGCACTGCTCCCTGATCAGAATCTAAACTCAAAACATACTGAATTATAATTCTCCAAAACAGGTCATTGTTTCTCTTGCCTCTAGAAATTTGCACCTGCCCCTCCTTTTGCCCTGCTGCACTTCTCCTCTAATCTTTCACTCTTTTTACCTAGCAAACTCCTACTTGCTATGTGAACTCACTGATTCTAGGAATCATTCACTACTCCCCTGAGACTCAACCTGGTGCCCCATGTTTACCCCATGACAGGCCACATGCATCTGTATAACAAGAGTTATGCAGTTCCTTTATAATTATCTGTTTATTTGTTTGATTGACATTCAATGAGTTGAATTTTTCTTTGTTTTCTCCCACCAAGGCTTTCAAACACTGGCAGATCTCCCTGTCCTTTTTCCTGGTAACATCTAGGGTATATCCCATCACTTCTAATAACTTCAGGTGTTAAAGGACAGCCTTTTTTTCTGATATTAAGAAATGCAGTCCAATTCAATATCAGCATTTCCATCTTTCACCCTGTTCTCTGATTCTGCTTACAGTGCCTCCAAGAATAGGGTCAGAGAGAGGTATGAGAAGAAAAGAAACAAAAATCTATTTATTTAACTGATGCTGTTTGTAACTCTCATTTGGCAGCTAAATGTTCTCAGCCAAATGCTGACTCTTTCACAACACATAATGGTATATTCTTGAGTGATTTTCATGGATATGATCTCACTAACTAGACATTCACTGGTTTATAAACCTCTTCACTCCTCAGATTCTACTCTCCAGCAGAATACCCTCAAGGTGAGGGAAGCCTGAGGGTCATCCCTCTCACACGGACCCTTTCAGGGTGACTCCAGCATGGCAGTCCTTCTGCAGAGTCTTTTTGGCCCACCAATAAACTTCTGTACCCTTGTCCCAACAAACTCTGGAAGTATGGGCCATTCCTATTGCAACCACCTCTTTTTTTAATGTCATTGCTATTTCCTCCACCAGCCTCCAAGTAAGATGTAGATCAGTCTCTAGGCCTATTAAAGTCCAAGGGACATATTTCTTGTACCCCTGGTGCCCCACAGCTCCAACTTGTCTTAAAGGGAGGCAGTAGGTATCTCCCTTTTCTCCCTAATGGGGAATAGAGGGGAATTACCTGAAAGTTCTCAACTATTATAAATTACTTTCAAATAAATTATTTAAAAAAACTATCTAGGCCTCTCTTTCATAGGTTGAATTTAAATGAGGGGCTAGGAGTCAGTCACAGGATTGACTTTGCTACCTCTTAGCAATTCCTGTGGAGATGTCCCATGCCCTCTCTAGAATATATATGCATAATATTAAGGCAATAGCAAAATCCCATTTGACATGTTGTTATGTTTGTCTTCCCTTGAGGACTGGGTGTGTACCTTCTTCAACCTCATATTCCCAATGTCTGGCACAGAGTAGAGCTACCTACAATAAATTGTAGGGAGTGGTAAGTAATTGCTATGCATTATGAAACATTTATGATAGAGTCATAGTAATATACTTTGCTTGACAAGTAGGGGACAGCCAAGTTTACTTGAGAATGTTAGAAAAGACTCATGAATGTGAAATTTTCCTTAAAAGTATGGGTTCTCCTTGCTCCTTAACAGGGAAACTTCACTGTTATAACCTCATTGTTACTTATACCATTAGCTTCGGTCCACAGTTGCTGTTCTATTTAGATACCAGAAAAGAGAAATAACAACATAACAGCCCTAAGTATAAATTAATCTTAAAATCAGATTTTAAACTCAACCAAACTCCAAATTTACTGGGCTTCTTCTCTGATCATAACTTGTTGGAGAGCTCAGCAGGAGTCTTGTCAGAAATTATATTTAAAGCTAAACCATTTATTCTTTTTCATTTGAATATATATATACAAACATGTGGCCATTTGGCAATGTTCCTAATCTTTTTTAAATTAAGCTCTATGACTTTTAAACACTATTGAACAGGCTTCTTCATTGTATTACTATGTTAATTTCTGTGAAACACTTTTATTTTACCTCCATCAGACTGTTTATTAACATTCCTCATGTTTTCCTCAAGTTCTCCCTCCTCCCCTGTTGCACAGATATTCTCAGAGCACATAATTCTAGTCCACACCAAGGAAATAATGGATCCCAGGATCTTATACATGCTGGGAGTGAGGAGAGTCCCTAGAAGAGGGGAGAACTGGAAGAATAAATAAAGAATACCATGGGTAGTTGAAGGCAAGCATAGAGTTCCCTCCATTCCCAACAGAGTTCATTCCAGCAATTATAGTTTCTTTATTCTCAAGCAAACATGGTAAGTGCAGGATAATCTTAGAAGGCATGAGATGCTGGGTGACTTTTACAGAAAGATACAACCACAGGGGTACACAATTCTAACAATAACCCTATTTATACCTACAACATCATAAATAAATTTAAGTTTAATGAAGTAGACATGTATTTGTTTATTCCACTGGTGCCATCAACAAGATATAGTTTTAGATTGGGACACATTTAACTGCTATACTCACAATATATAGAATACCCATAATTTGCTAAATGTATAATTGAATGCACAACACATACTCCCCACCAAGGTCTTCATGTTTATGAGAAATGTCTGCATCGCTCAGGACTAAAATAAATAGCCTTGAAGCTAAACACTAATCCTCTTAATCATTTGGTACATACCTGTTTGGAAAGCAACCGTATAGCCAGTTATTTTAGCTAAACCTTTGCTTTCAAATCGAAGGGAATCTCTCATTATGGTGAATTTAAAGGAGGGGAGACTGGCAAGGAGGCTGTTATTTGGACACTGTGCAGTAACCTGATTTTACAATTTTTGTCTCCCTCTATTTCTCAGTATTCCCAAATAAGCAGCCTGAAACTGACTGGAACATGAGCAGTGGCTTTTTGTTCCAAAACGTTTTTGTTTTTTAATTTTAGGTGAGTTAAGTTGACCTATTTACATTGATGTGGTATCTGTCACTCCAAAAATCCTGGATAAGAAAGATTGAATCAGACTATGGGAGTCCAGCCAAGATTGAACTAATTTGCTATTGCTTTTGGGGGGCCAAGAAGATAAAATTTGTCCCTAGCAAGAGCGGTAATGATTTTCCCTAAAGAGAATAGTTGTTTCTCCTCTTAATAATCCTGTAATAAAGAAAAGCTCAAGGGAGGAATTTTGACAGTCCTTGGAATGGAAAGGAGAGGGAACTCCTCATTTTTCTCATCTTGACCCAGAGCCTTGAAGAATCTTAAAACAGTTAGAGTGTAGAGGGTGAGGCCAGGTACTAGAGAATTCTGCTATTGCCTGTGGTAACCCAGGAACTACACCAATACCATGACCACAACACAGAGAAGGGGCACTATGGGAATGCCACAAAGAAACTTAGTGGTGAACAAATTTCTACCAAGTAGGACAGTGGGTACATATGTAAAGCTAAAGTTAATTAGGATACATTCAAATATAGATGATTACTTGCTATCATTAGCCAAAGACTATTTGCCTTGATATGTGAAGATTCTCTTATCTTTATTTTTTAAAAGATTTTATTTATTTATTTGAGATAGAGGGAGAGAGCACGAGCAGGAGGGAGAGGGAGAAGTAGGCTCCCCACTGAGCAGGGAGCCCAACGTGGGGCTCGATCCCTGGACCCCCAGGATCATGACCTGAGCCGAAGGTAGACGTTTAACTAAGTCTCCCAGGTGCCCCAACATTCTCTTATCTTTATAAATAAATGTTAAGATTCCAGTTTCCATTGATTCTTTAATCCAGAAATAATAAATACCGCAACCCAAAATTTTCACTGGGCTACCCCCTACTCTGGGTAACACCTTTGGTGAGACATCACTTTGATTCAAGGTTAGATTCTGTACTTATTCCAAGTGACTCCTGCCCCTAAGAAGCTTTCAATCTTTCAAATTATGTCAAAAATTCTATTTACATATGTATATAGACTAGAAGAGAACCTTAAGAATGAAAAATTTATGTAGGGAAATTTTTAATATTTTTTTCCAGTAGCTGTGATGTGGCCATTAAAATTATGGTTTCAAAGAATGTAAGTGAGAAAAAAAGCAGGATAGTAAAATGAATGCCCATTAACCCTGAACCTAAATTCATCAATTATTAACATTCTGCTATATTGCTCATCTCTTTCTCTTTCTGTATATACATACAAAGTTTTTGATGAGTCATTTGAGAATTGAACTAATCACAGACATCATAATATTTCATCCCTAAATACCCTAAGAACAAAGACATTCTCCTATATAACCAAAATATGGTATTCACATTCAGAAAATTCAAACCCGATACAATATTATTACCTAATATTCAGTCTGTATTCAAATCTCCCTAATTGTCCTAGTAATGTCCTTTATGGTTGTTGTTGGGTTATTTATTTATTTTTGATCCAGGATCCAATCAAGGATTATGTAATGTTCTCAGTTGCCATGTCTCTTCAGTCCCCTTTAATTCAGAACATTTCCCTAAGCCTTTTTCTATCTTTCAATATCTTGACACTTTTTAAGAGTCCAGGCAGGTTGTTTGGCAGAATATACCTTAAATTAGATTTTTCTGGTTGTATCCTCATGATTAGACTCAGGTTAAAAATTTTCAGGAATAATCAGAAGTAATGTGATGCCCTGAATGCATTTGCAAGGCTATTCACAGGCTGGCCCTGCCCATCTCTCTGGCCCCACAATTTGCTGCTCTCTCTGTGATCTTTCAAGTTCCAGCCAACAAACCTCTTGTAGTTTCCTCCTTCACTTGGATTATTGGCATATATATTTCTGATCTAAACTTACATAACCATGACCCTTCCTTAACCCCTTGGAGTGGGCCAGCGCACCTATGTACTTGTGTAATTATCTTTCCTTCTAGACCATTGGCTTTCAAAGTGTGGTCCTCAGATCCCTGGAATCTTGGGACCATTTTATGGGGTTTACAAGGTCAAAGCTATTTTCATGCTAATATTGAAGATGTTATTTACTTTTTTTATTGTACTGACATTTGTACTGATGGTACAAAAGATATGGTGGGAAGCTGCTTGTGCAAACAGTAGCATTGGTCATTGTATTCTTTACCCATCTACTCATAGAAAAAAAAACAAAAACGTGAGTTTTACTTGAGAACGTCCTTGATTAAGCAGTAAAAATGACTAACTTTATTAGTCATGAGCCTTGAGCATGTCTATTTAATATTATGCATGACAAAATGGGAAGTATGCATAAAGCATCTGTTGCACAGTGAAGTACAATGGTCATCTCTAGAAAAAGCATTTCAGTGACTGGATTGTGAGCTGAGCTGCACCCTGTTTTCATGGAGCACCATTTTTACTTGAAAGAACAACAGGCACTTAAACTATGGTTACTTAGACCTGAGTATTTGACAGACATTTTCTCAATAAATGAACAAAGTGAGACTGTCACTTCAAGAAAAACAACTCACAGTATGTGTGGTCAATGGTAAAATTTGAACACTCAAATAAAAATCAATTCTGGAAAAATTGTATTTGTCACAAGTTTGACTGCCTCACAATACTTAGACTTTTCTGATGTGATCAGTGCTGATATTAATGAATGTGATTTTTATAGATTGTATAGTGAAATGTGTCAACATTTGAAAGAGTGGTAAAACTCAGTCAATCAATGTTTTCCAAATGAACAATGCATGTTATTAGATATGCAAGATTCACTGAAAGTGCAAGATAGATTAATTAATTTTAGTATATGAAGCATTTATTTCATATATTGATATATGAATTTATCATCATTGATATGGTTTCAGATTCCACATTGTAGGTAACCTTTAAGAAATTACCACTTGTTGAATTTTGGTATAATAGCAAAGAAGAATTTCCACAATTATCTGAAAAGACTTTTTTAAGATACTCCTCTCTTTTCCAATTGCATATCTGGGTGAGGCCAGATTTTCCATATATACTTTAACCAAAACAACATATTGCAACAGACTAAAAACAGAAGCAGAGATGAGAGTCCAGCTGTCTTTTATAAAGACATTAAAGACAGTAGCAAAATTGTAAAACAATGACATTCATTAATATTTTTGTTTCAGAAAAGATAATTATCTTTTCATAGTAATAACATTATTTGTGTTCACATGTAACAGGTTCGTTATGTTATTTTTATTTTATTTTATTGTTATTATTTTTTCTTCATGATAAGTGTACTCGTTAATCCCCATCACCTATTTCACCCATTTCCCCACACATCTCCCCTCTGGTAACCCCCAGTTTGTTCTCTATAGTTAAGTCTGTTTCTTGTATGTCTCTCTCTCTCTCTCTTTTTTTTTTTATCCGTTGCTCATTTGTTTTGTTTCTTAAAACATCCCATGCTCATGGATTGGAAGAACAAATATTATTAAAATATATATTACCCAAAGCAACTTACACATTTAATGCAATCTCTATCAAAATACCAACAGCATTCTTCAGAGAGCTAGAACAAACAATCCTAAAATTTAGATGGAACCACAAACGACCCCCAAATAGCCAAAGTAACCTTGAAAAAGAAAAGCAAAGCTGGAGGCATCATGGTTCCAGATTTCAAGTTATATTACAAAGCTATAGTGATCAAGTACCAGCATTTGGGACTGGCAAAAGAATAGACACAGATCAATGGTACAGAATAGAAAACCCAGAAATGAACCCATAACTATATGGTCAATTAATCTCCAATAAAGAAGGAAAGAATATCCAATGGAAAAAAGTCTTATCAACAAATGGTGTTGGGAAAACTGGACAGCTACATGCAAAAGAATGAAACTGGACCACTTTCTTATACCATACACAAAAATAAATTCAAAATGGAAGAAAGACCTAAATGTGAGACAGGAAACTATCAAAATCCTAGAGGAGAACACAGACAGTAACCTCTTTGACATTGGCCATAGCAACTTCTTTATAAATGTTTCCTGAGGAAAGGGAAACAAAGGCAAAAATAAAATATTGGGACTTCATCAAAATAAAAAGCTTCTGCATAGTGAAGGAAACGATCAACAAAACTAAAAGGCAACCTACAGAATGGGAAAAGATATTTGCAAATGACATATCTGATAAAGGGTTAGTATCCAAAATATATAAAGAACTTATAAAACTCAACACCCCCAAAACAAATAATCCAGTTAAGAATGGGCAGAAGATCCGGTGCCTGGGTGGCTCAGTCGGTTAAGCATCTGACTCTAGGTTTCGGCTCAGGTCATGTTTCCAGGTCATGAGATAGAGCCCTGCATGGGGCTCCATGCTCAACGTAGAGCCTGCTTGAGATTCTCTCTCTGCCTCTCCTTCTGCCTCCCCCCAACTCTCTCAAAAAAGGGGGGGAACAGAAGACATGAATAAACATTTTTCCAAAGAAGATATACAGATGACAAACAGACACATGAAAGGATGCTCAATATCTCTCATACCAAGGAAATGCAAATCAAAACTAAAATGAGATATCACCTCACACTTGTCAGAATGGTCACGGATACCTGGGTGACTCTGTTGGTTAAGCAACTGCCTTCAGCTCAGGTCATAATCCCAGGGTCCTGAGATCCAGTCCCACATTGGGCTCCTTGCTCAGTGGGGAGCCTGCTTCTCTCTCTGCCTGTCATTCCCCCCTGCTTGTGCTCTCTCTCTTTCTCTGACAAATAAATAAATAAAATCTTTAAAAAAAAAGAATGGCCAAAATTAACAATACAAGAAATAACAGGGGTTGGAGAGGATGTAGAGAAAGGGGAATCCTCTTAGACTGTTGGTAGGAATGCAAACTTGTGCAGCCACTGTGGAAAACAGTACGGAAGTTCCTCAAAAAGTTAAAAATAGAATTTGTGATCCAACAATTGCACTACTGTGATGCGGAAATTGCACTACTAGGTATTTACCCAAAGAATACAAAAATACTAACTCAAAGGAATACATGCACCCTGATGTTTATAGCAGCATTATCAACAATAGTCAAATTATATAAAAAGCCCAAGTGTCCATCGACTTGTGAATGGATAAAGAAGATATATATAGGTAGAGGAAGGAAAGATGGCGGAGGAGTAGGGGACCCTATTTCAACTGGTCCCTGGAATTGATCTGGATATCTACCAGACCACTCTGAGCACCCACAAAATCAGCCTGAGATATAAGAAGATCTGGATCTCTACAAACAGAATATCACAAGTGGTTGGTTTTGAGGTACGAAGCAGGGAGCCCTGATTCCGCGGGCAGATATCAGAGGATAAACAGCAGTGGGAGGGTGCCTGGCCATGGGGATCCTACACCACCAGTGAGCGACAGCCTCGTGTGCAGGGGACAGGGCACAGACTCGCAGACCAGTAGCAGCAGGGATAGGACTTTAGGGCAGCCCCCAGGGCGGAAACCCAGAGCGGTGGGGTCGCGTGTGCGAACTGGGAATGGCTGGCGGTTTTAGAACCACAAAGGGCAGAGACGTGCCCCAACCTAAAGGCTGGTCTGGGGGCACAAAACCCAGGACGCTGTAGTTTATAGCAACCCTGACAGAAACGGAGATAGTGTGGCCTGGAGAGCTCACTGAAGAACAGACTGTGGTCTCTGCTCTGAGGCAGAGGGTAGGAAACGGTCGCTTCTGCTCTGACTCGCAGAAGAGACGCGGAAAGCTGCCAGGGAAAGCCACCAGAGAACAAAAGCCCCCAAAACTGATTCCCACTGAGCCCATCCCCGGCCACAGGGGGGCAGGGCAACTCCGCCCAAACAGGGTTGCCTGAGTAACAGCGCAGTAGGCCTCTCCCCCAGAAGACAGGCTGGGAAAACAAGAGGTCAGCAATCCTAAGGTCCCAAGAAAACAGGTGCATCTTGCTTGGGGTCTGGTCAATAATTTGGACTCTATACATTCCCTCAAACACCCATCAACAGAATGACTAGGAGGAGGAACCCCCAAAATAAAAAGACTCAGAGATCATGACTTACGCTGCAGATTTACAAAAGGAGGCAGACAGAACCAAGATGTCGGAGATGGAATTCAGGCTAGCAATTGTGAAGACAATGGCTAGAATGGAGAAATCAATTAATAGCAACATAGAGTCTCTTAAGGGCAGAAATGAAAGCTGAATTGGCAGAACTTAAAAATGCTGTCAATGAGATCCAATCCAATCTAGATAATCTAACAGCTAGGGTAACTGAGGCAGAAGAACAAATAAGCGACCTGGAAGACAATTTAAAGATAAAAAGGGAAAAGAGGAGGCCAGGGAAAAACAACACAGAATCCATGAAAATAGAATCAGAGAAATAAGTGACACCATGAAGTGTTCCAATGTCAGAATAATTGGAATCCTGGAGGGAGTGGAGAGAGAGAGAGAGAGGACTAGAAGATGTATTTGAGCAAATCGTAGCTGAGAACTTCCCTAATCTGGGGAATGAAACAAACATTTGCGTCCTAAGAGGCAGAGGAGGACCCCTCCCAAGATCAAGGAAAACAGGCCAACACCCTGGAATGTAATAGTAAAGCTTGCAAATCTTAGAACCAAGGAGACCATCTTAAGCGCAGTTGGGGGAAGAGATTCCTTACGTACAGAGGGAGGAACATCAGAATAACGTCAGGCCTATCCACAGAGACCTGGCAAGCCAGAAAGGCCTGGCAAGACATATTCAGGGTACTAAATGAGAAGAACATGCAGCCAAGAATACTTTATCTGGCAAGGCTATCATTAGAATGGATGGAGAGATGCAGAGCTTCCAAGACTGGCAGAAATTGAAAGAATATGTGACCACTAGGCCAGCCCTGCAAGAAATATTAAGGGGGGTTCTATAAAAGGAGAAAGAACCCAAGAGTGATATACAACAGAAATTTACAGGGACAATCTATAAAAACAACGTCTTCACAGGCAACATAATGAAAAATTTATTCATATCTTTCAATAATCAGTCTCAACGTGAATGGCCTAAATGCTCCCATAAAATGGCACAGGGTTGCAGATTGGGTAAAAAGACAGGACCCATCCATATGCTGCCTACAAGAGACTCATTTTGAACCTAAATATACATCCAGGCTGAAAGTGAAGGGATGGAGATCCATTTTCCATGCCAGTGGACCTCAAAAGAAAGCTGGGGTAGCAATTCTTCTATCAGACAATTTAGATTTTAAACTAAAGTCTGTAATTGGAGACACAGAAGGACACTATATCATTCTTAAAGGGTCTATCCAACAAGAAGATCTAAGAATTGTAAATATCTATACCCCAACATGGGAGCAGCCATCTACATAAGCCAACTGTTAACCAAAATAAAGAGTCATATTGATAACAGTACATGAATTATAGGAGACCTCAATACTGCACTCTCAGCGATGCACAGATCATCTAAGCAGAAAATCAACAAGGAAACAAGAGCTTTGAATGATACACTGGACCGCATGGACCTCATAGATATTTACAGAATATTCCACCCTAAAACAACAGAATACTCATTCTTCTCGAGCACACCTGGAACTTTCTCCAGAATACACCACATACTGGGTCATAAATCAGGTCTCAACTGATACCAAAAGATTGAGATTATTCCCTGCATATTCTCAGAGCACAATGCTTTAAAACTAGAATCAATCACAAGAAAAAATTTGGCAGAAATTCAAACACTTGGAAGCTAAAGACGACTCTGCTCAAGAATGTTTGGGTCAACCAGGAAATCAAAGAAGAACTTAAACAATTCATGGAAATCAATGAGGACGAAAACACATCAGTCCAAAACCTATGGGATACTGCAAAGGCGGTCCTAAGGGAGAAATACATAGCCATCCAAGCCTCACTCAAAAAAATAGAAAAATCCCGAATTCACCAATCAACTCTACACCTAAAGAACTAGAGAAAAAGCAACAAATGATGCCTAAGTCACTCCTTAGAAGAGAAATAATTAAAATTAGAGCAGAGATCAATGAATTAGAAACCAGAAACACAGTAGATCAGATCAACAAAACTAGAAGTTGGTTCTTTGAAAGAATTAATAAGATCGATAAACCACTGGCCAGACTTATCCAAAAGAAAAGAGAAATGACCCAAATTAATAAAATTATGAATGAAAGGGAGAGATCATGACTAACACCAAGGAAACAGAAACAATTATTAGAAATTATTATCAACAACTATATGCCAATAAACTGAGCAATCTGGATGAAATGGAGGCCTTCCTGGAAACCTATAAGCTGCCAAGATTGAAACAGGAAGAAACTGACAACCTGAATAGGCCAATAACCAGCAACGAGATTGAAGCAGTGATCAAAAACCTCCCAAAAAACAAGAGTCCAGGGCCTGATGGATTCCCTGGGGAATTCTACCAAAATTCAAAGAAGAAATAATACCTATTCTACTGAAGCTGTTTCAAAAAATAGAAACAGAAGGAAAACTTCCAAACTCATTCTATGAGGCCAGCATTACCTTAATCCCCAAACCAGGCAAAGACCCCATCAAAAAGGAGAATTTCAGACCGATATCCCTGATGAATATGGATTCCAAAATCCTCAACAAAATCCTAGCTAATAGGATCCAACAATACATTAAAAGGATCATCCACCACGACCAAGTGGGATTTATCCCCGGGATGCAAGGGTGGTTCAACATTCACAAATCAATCAACGTGATAGAACACATTAATAAGAGGAGGGAGAAGAACCATATGGTCCTCTCAATTGATGAAGAAAAAGCATTTGACAAAATACAGCATACTTTCCTGATTAAAACTCTTCAGAGTATAGGGATAGAGGGAACATTCCTCAAGTTCATAAAATCTGTCTAGGAAAAATCCACAACGAATATCATCCTCAATGGGGAAAAGCTGAGAGCCTTTCCCTTAAGATCAGGAACACGACAAGGACGCCCACTCTTGCCACTGTTGTTCAACATAGTACTAGAAGTCCTAGCAACAGCAATCAGACAACAAAAAGAAATAAAAGCTATTCAAATTGGCAAAGAAGAAGTCAAGCTCTCTCTTTTCACAGACGACATGATACTTTATGTGAAAAACCCAAAAGACTCCACCCCCAAATTACTAGAACTCATATAGCAATTTAGTAATGTGGCAGGATACAAAATCAATGCACAGAGATCAGTTGCTTTCTTATACACTAAATACGCAACTGTAGAAAGAGAAATTAGAGAAATGATTCCATTTACATTAGCACCAAAAACCATAAGATACCTTGGAATAAACCTAACCAAAGAGGTAAATGATCTATAGTCTAGGAACTACAGACCACTCATGAAAGAAATTGAGGAAGACACAAAGAGATGGAAAAATATTCCATGCTCATGGATCAGAAGAATAAACATTGTTAAAATGTCTAGGCTACCCAGAGCAAACTATACCTTCAATGCCATCCCGATCAAAATTCCAATGACATTTTTCAAAGTGCTGGAACAAACAATCCTAAAATTTGTATGGAATCAGAAAAGACCCTGAGTCACCAAGGAAATGTTGAAAAAGAAAAACAAAGCTGGGGGCATCACGTTGCCCAATTTCAAGCTGTATTACAAAGCAGTGATCACCAAGACAGCATGGTACTGGCACAAAAACAGACATATAGACCAATGGAACAGAATAGAGAACTCAGATATGGACCCTCAACTCTATGGTCAAATAATCTTTGACAAAGCAGAAAAAAAACATGCAATGGAGAAAAGACAGTCTCTTCAATAAAGCTGCTGGGAAAATTGGACATCCACAGGCAGAAGAATGAAACTCAACCATTCTCTAACACCATTCATAAAGATAAACTCAAAGTGGATGAAAGACCTCAACGTGAGACAGGAATCCATCAAAATCCTAGAGGAGAACATAGGCAGTAACCTCTTTGACATCGGCCACAGCAACTTCTTTCAAGATACATCTCCAAAAGCCAGTGAAACAAAAGCAAAAATGAACTTTTGGGACTTCATCAAGATAAAAAGCTTCTGCACAGCAAAGGAAACAGTCAACAAAACAAAGAGGCAACCCACAGAATGGGAGAAGATATTTGCAAATGACACTACAGACAAAGGGCTGATATCCAAGAACTATAAAGAATTTCTCAAACTCAACACCCAAACAACAAATAATCAAGTCAAAAAATGGGCAGAAGACATGAGAAGACACTTCTCCGAAGAAGACATACAAATGGCGAACAGACACATGAAAAAATGTTCATCATCATTAGCCATCAGGGAAATTCAAATCAAAACCACATTGAGATAGCACCTTACACCAGTTAGAATGGCAAAAATGGACAGGGAAAGAAACAACAAATGTTGGAGAGGTTGTGGAGAAAGGGGAACCCTCTTACACTGTTGGTGGGAATGCAAGTTGGTACAGCCACTTTGGAAAACAGTGTGGAGGTGCCTCAAAAATTTTAAAAATAGAGCTACCCTATGACCCAGCAATTGCACTCCTGGGTATTTACCCCAAAGACACAGATGTAGTGAAAAGAAGGGCCATATGCACCCCAATGTTCATAGCAGCAATGTCCGCAATAGCCAAACTGTGGAAAGAGCCGGGATGCCCTTCAACAGATGAATGGATAAAGAAGATATGGTCCATATATACAATGGAATATTACTCAGCCATCAGAAAGGATGAATACCCAACTTTTACATCAACATGGATGGGACTGGAGGAGATTATGCTAAGTGAAATAAGTCAAGCAGAGAAAGTCAATTATCATATGGTTTCACTTAGTTGTGGAACATAAGGAATAGCATGGAGGACATTAGGAGCAGGAAGGGAGAAATGGGGGGGGGAATTGGAGGGAGAGATGAACCATGAGAGACTACGGACTCTGAGAGACAAACAGTTTTAGAGGGGAGGGTGGAGGGGGGATGGATTAGCCCGGTGATGGGTATTAAGGAAGGCACGTACTGCATGGAGCACTGGGTGTTATACTAAAACAATGGATCGTGGATCACCACATCAAAAACTAATGATGTATTGTATGGTGACTAACATAATAAAATTAAAAAAATAAAAAAAAGAAGATATACATATATATAATGGAATAGTACTCAGTCATAAAAAAGAATGAAATCTTGCCAACTGCAATGATGTGGATGGAGCTAGACAGTATTACGTTAAACAAAGTAAGTCAATCAGAGAAAGACAAATATCATATGATTTCACTCATATGTGGAATTTAAGAAACAAAACAAATGATCATAGGGGAAAAAAGAGAGAGGCAAACCATAAAACAGACTCTTAACTATAGAGAACAAACTGATGGTTACGGGGGGGGGGGGGGGATAGGTTAAATAGGGGATGGGGATTAAGGATTGCACGTTGTGATGATCCCCAGGTGTTGTATATAAGTATTGAATCACTAAATTGTACACCTGAAACTAATATTACACTATGTGTTAACTAACTGGAATTAAAATAAAAACTTTTAAAAAAAGAAAAAGAAAAGATGCATGGTATGACTTTGATTTTTCTGAATTTGTGGAGACTTTTCTTGTGGTCTAATATGTGATCTGTTCTGGAGAATGTCCTGTGTGCACTTGAAAAGAATGTGTATTCTGCTGTTTTAGGATAGAATGTTCTGAATATGTCTGTTAAATCCATCTGGTCCAGTGTGTTATTCAAAGACACTGTTTCCTTGTTGATTTTCTGTTTGGATGATCTGTCCATTGATGTAAGTGGGGTGTTAAAGTTCCCTACTATTATTGTATTACTATCAATTATTTTCATTACGTTTGTTATTAACTGTTTTATGTATTTGGATGCTCCCATGTTGGGTGAACAAATATTTACAATTCTTATATCATGTTGTTGCATTGTCCCATTTATTATTATATAATGCCCTTCTTTGTCTTTTGCGTTTTTTTAAGATTTATTTATTTATTTGAGCGAAAGAGAGAATGTGAGTGGGGGGAGGGGCTGAAGGAGAGGGAGAACCCCAAGCCGACTCCCCACTGAGCATGTAGCCCAAAGTGGGGCTCAATCCCAGGACCCTGAGATCATGACCTGAGCTGAAATTAAGAGTCAATGCTTAATGGACTGAGCCACCCAGGTGCCCACTTTGTCTCTTGTTATAGTCTTTATTTTAAAAGTCTAATTTGTCTGATATAAGTACTGCTACCCTGGTTTTCTTTTGACATCCATTTGCATGATAAATTTTTCTCCATCCCCTCACTTTAAATCTGCATGTGCCTTTCAGTCTGAAATAAGTCTCTTATAGGCAGCATATGGATGAGTCCACTCCTTCACCCTGTGTCTTTTGATTAGAACATTTAGTCCATTTACATTCAGTGTAATTGTTGATAGATATGTATTTAGTGTCATTTTATTACTTATTTTGTGTAATTTCTGTAGATTTTCTCTGATCCTTTCTTCTCTTGCTCTCTTTCATGGTTTGTTGGCTTTTATTAGTGATATACTTGGATGCCTTTCTGTTTATTCTTTGCATATCTATTAATGGTTTTTGATTTGTGGTTACCATTATGTTTGTATATAATATCTTCTGCATATAGCATTCTACTTAAATTGATGATCACTTAAGTTTAAACCCTTCTCTCCTCTCCACATTTTAGGTATATGGTGTCATATTTTACATCTTTTTTTATTATGAATCCCTTGACTGTTTTTACAGAAATATATATTTTTACTGCTTTTGTGGTTTTTACTTTTTATATTCTCACTTATGGTCTTTCCTTTCCACTCAAAGAGTTCCCTTTAATATTTCTTGTAGGACTGGATTTAGTGGTCATGAACTCCTTCAGTTTTTGTTTAAGAAACTCTATCTCTCCTTCTATTCTGAATGATAACCTTGCTGGATAGAGTATTCTTGGCTGCAGATTTGTCCCTTTCAGTACTTTGAATAGATCATGCCACTTTCTTCAGGCCTGCAAAGTTTCTGCTGCAAATCCACTGATAGCCTTATGGGTTTCCCTTGTATGTAACTGTCTTCTTTCTCTTGCTGCTTTTAATGTTTTTTTTCTTTATAGTTACTTTTTGCCATTTTAATTACTATGTTTCTTGGTGTGGATCTCCTTGAGTTGAATTTGGGGGGCCTCCTGAATATGGATATCTGTTTCCTTCTGCACATTAGGGAAGTTTTCAGCTATTATTTCTTCAAATAAATTTTCTGCCACCTTTTCTCTCTCTTCTTCTTCTGGGATCCCCATAACACAAATGTTATTACGCTTGATGGAGTCACTGAGTTCCCTAAGGACCAGTCTCAATTTGTGTAATTTTCTTTCCTCTCCTTTACTCAGTTTGGTTACTTTCCATTACCCTGCCTTCCAGGTCATTAATTCATTTGTCTGCTTCATCTAACCTGCTATTTATTCCAACAAGTGTATTTTTAATTTCATTTATTATATTCTTTTTTATTTAAATTGAATTATGCAACATACAGTACATCATTAGTTTCAGATGTAAAGTTCAGTAATTCATCAGTTGCATATAACACCCAGTGCTCATCACATCACATGCCCTCCTTACATTTATTGTATTCTTGATCTCTGATTGTTTTTCTTATCTCTTTATTGTTTTTTATTATTTTTTTAATGTCCTCTACTCTCTTCTAAGTCCAGTGAGTATCTTTATGATCATTACTTTAAATTCTCTATCAGGCATATTACTTATTTCTATTTGGCTTTGGTCTCTTGCTATAGTTTGGTCTTGTTCTTTCATTTGGGAGATATTTCTCTGTTTCCTCATTTTGTCTGACTTCCTGTGTTAGTTTCTGTGTGCTATCAAATTCAGCTACTTCTCCTGCTCTTTACAATAATAGCCTTATGAAGAAGAGGTCCTGCAGTGCCCTGCAGTGCATTGTCCCCTGTTCCCCAGGGCCTGGCACTTTGGGAAGTGTCTCATACTCATATGTGGTTGCATGTGCTCTGCTGTTGATTCTTGGCCAATCCTTCAGTCCAGTTGTCTGCAGAGACTCTCTTTGCCTACTGTGGGTAGTGTTTGGTCCCCAGCAGGGGTGGGGGAGGGGACCACAGTGCTGGAGTAAGTTGGGCGGGGGGGAAGTGGCGCGTGGTGTAAGCAAGTTAGGTAAGGCATGCCATGCGTGTTCCCACAGGTGGCCATTGTTTATAATGGGGGGCATGGGAGGGAAATGGTACCTGCAAACTCCTTGTTCCTGGAATCCCCATGATCCCTGTCTCTCTGGGCATGCTCTGAAATGAGCAAATCACCCTTCCTCCCATCTACCCCTCACCACACATTTTTCAAACTTCTGGTTCTAGGCTGTATCTGCACAGGCTGCATGTTCCGCTCCTTCTTTAAGGGTGGGGACTCTGCTTCTTAATGCCCTCCAGGCTCTCCCAGAGTGGAGCCCAGTGATCTTTAAAATTCCAGGCTTTAAGTTCCACTGATTGTAAGAACTCATACAATTTGGTCCCTCTTGCTTTCAAAGCAAATGTTATGGGGATTCATCCTCCCCATTTGTGGGCTTCCCAGTGTGAAAGTCTCTTTTCCACACTTCTCCACACAATTGGCTCCCTCCCCACCATAGACAGCCACAGTCTGTTTTGCTCCCAGACCTCATCTGCACCCTTCCTACTTTCTTTGATGTGGCCTCCTCTCTACCTTTAGCTGTAGAGTTTATCTGCCAGTATTTGGATGTTTCCTGGGTTATTTATACTGAT
The DNA here is from genome assembly GCF_003265705.2 of Callorhinus ursinus. Taxonomy (NCBI): domain Eukaryota; kingdom Metazoa; phylum Chordata; class Mammalia; order Carnivora; family Otariidae; genus Callorhinus; species Callorhinus ursinus. Next base: position 118,668,496 of record NW_027397063.1, read on the forward strand.
GTGAGTATTATCTAGTTGTATATGTGGGACAGGGTGAGCTTAGTGTCCTCCTACTCCATCATCTTCCTAGCAGACCTCCTATTATTTTTATTTTTTAAGATTTTATTTATTTGAGAGAGACAGAGAGAGCACAAGCAAGGGGAGCAGCAGGCAGAGGGAGAAGCAGGCTCCCCGGAGCAGGGAGCCTGACGCAGGATTCAATCCCAGGACCCTGGGATCATGACCTGAGCCGAAGGCAGACGCTTAACTGACTGAGCCACCCAGGTGTCCCCAGTATGTTATTTTTAAATGAATTAATAAATATGTTTAAAGTTTCCTAGTGTTAATCTCTGATACAATAAACATTGACAGCTATCACCCACATAATTGGAAGCCCTTTGTGGTCCTCAAATTTTAGAGTGCTACAGGGTCCTGAGACCAAAGTTTGTAATGTGTTGTTCTAGAATATAAGCCCAGTGGAGGCACAGGCTACATCTTTCTTGATCACTGCCATATCCTGACCATGTAGGATATGGGGCACCTGGGTGGTTCAATCAGCTAAGTGTCTGACTTCCTCCCAGGTCATGATCTTGGGGTCCTGGGATCAAGTCCCACATTGGGCTCCCTATTCAGCAGGGAGTCTGCTTGTCCCTCTGCCCCAACCCCTACTCGTGCTCTCTCTCATGCACACTCTCTCTCTCGCTCTTGCTCTCTCACTCAAATAAATAAAATCTTAAAAAAAAAAGAAAAATGGCTGTTAATATTTGCTGAAAATGTGATCACATGTCTGTCCAGATAAATGAATGACACTCAAAATGGACCTTGCAAGGCATTCCAGGCAGAGGGAACAATCTGATAAAAAGGACCAGAAATAAGAAAATAAGCATTTAAGGAGAATAGTGAGAAACGAAGTGTGTAGAGCAGACTAACACAGTGGCTAAAAACTTAGGCTTTGGACTTAAACAATCCTGAGTTCAAATACTGACTCCAATTCCTATTAGCTAAGTTGCATTGGGCAGATCAACCATTCTCAGCTTCAACTTATTAGTTGTGTGTCCTAGGCCAAGTTATTATCCCTCTGTGCCTCTGTTTCCTTACCTTTAAAGTGAAGATAATAACAGTATCTACTTCGTACATTTGTGCTGACAGCAGTAAAGTGCTCAGAGCTGTACTTTCCAACATAGCAGTCCTTTACCACATATAGCCATTAAGCACTTGGTATGTGGCTAGTGCACTGGAAAACAAATGTATTTTATTTTATTTTAATTGATTGATATTGAAATTACAATTTTTAAATTGAAGCAGTTTTATCAATATGGGTGAGAGTAGAAAAAGAAATGATTTTTGGTACTTGATTCAGGTACTAGAAATCTTTTTTTTTTTAAGATTTCATTTATTTATTTATTTGACAGAGAGAAACACAGCAAGAGAGGAAACACAAGCAGGGAGGGTGGGAGAGGAAGAAGCAGGCTCTCCAGGAGCAGGAAGCCTGATGCGGGGCTCGATCCCAGGACCCCGGGACCATGACCTGAGCCGAAGGCAGACTCTTAACAACTGAGCCACCCAGGTGCCCCTAGAAATCTTTTAAGTATGTTTAGAACAACTTGGGTATGTGAAACTAATTTTTCCACTGTTCTTTTTATGAAATCTAAATACAGTTCAATTATTTTCAATGAAAATTTAGTGTCCAAATTGAGACATGCTATAGGTGTAAAATACACAGTGAATTTGAAAGATTTACTATCCTCCCAAGAAGAAAAAAATATATCATTTATAAGTCTTTATTGATTACAAGCCCATTGATAAAATATTTTATTGAAATAAATTTCACTTTTTTCTTTTTACTTTTTAATTTATAATCAGAAAATTTTAAATTACATAGATGGCTCACATTGTATTTCCGTTGGACAGTGAGTGAGCACATTGTAAGCACTGTACAAAGTGTTAGTGATCACTGTTTTATTATCTGTACTATAGAGATAACATTTACCTTACAAAATCATATCAAGAGAAAATGAGATGCAATATAAAACTCTTAGCACAGTATAGGGCACATAATTAGGGCTCAGTAAATGCACTTGTCATCTATAAGTGGCAAGGGCATCACATATTCTGGGAAGATAGACCTGGAAAGTGAGGTTGGGGTTGTATATTATAGAAAGTTTTGCAAATCTGGCTGAGAAGCTGGGGCTTAATTCTCTATGCAACCAAGAGCAACTGAAGCACATGATCCACGATGTGTTTTAGAGAGATAACTCTGACATGTATCCTCAGAGAGGGGATGTGAATTTTGGAAACAATTTTAAGCCATTCAGAGCAAAATTTGTTGAGTAAGTTGGATGATCAAGCTGGGAAATGCTGTCTGGGGTCAAAAACCAAGTCTCAGTTTGAGTGATGAGTCTGGTTTCACAGGAAGCTCATAATCCAGCTTTGTGGGCAATTCCAAAAGAGAAGTTTCACAGGCATTTTTGGGAAGTGACAGACAGCTTCATTGGATTAAGCAGATCGCCTTCCACTGTGACTATTCCAACATATGTACATTTTTGTATGTTTACACAATCAAGCACATAAATGGTGTCATTACATTTTAGTTTGTGCACTCTAGACAAAAGGCTCTTTTTTTATAGCATTTGTAAGACAATTTCCCGATCTCAAACCCCCTAATGAGTCCTCCAAGTCCCTCTTTTGTATAAATAAGCCCATCCTTCCCTAGGAAATACCTAGGTACCAAAACAAAATCCTTTCATCAGTGCTGCCCTTAGATCCAGGCAATGGAAGTCCCCCGTCCTGGGCCCCATACCTTTGAGGGTTTTGGTATGGCCCCTTTTCTGCTGCACTCTTCTCCTTCATGAGTTATCTAATGCTGCATAGAAAATCACCATAAAACTCAATGGGTTAACAAGACAATCATTTTTATCTTTCATGGTTTTTGTGGGTTTTGAGTTTGGGAGTAGCTTACCAGGGTGGTTCTGGTTCAAGGTCTCTCATGAGGCTGTAGTCAGATGTCAGCTGGGACTATAGTCATCTGAAGGCTTGGCTTGGACTAGAGGATATACTTCCACGGTGGTTCACTCACAGAGTTGGCAAGTTGTTTTTGGCTGCTGTAAGAACTTAGGTCCTCTCCATATGGGCTCCCTCACAAGATGGTGGCTGAGTTCTGAGAGACTGAATATACAAATGGACAAAGGCTAGGTCATATATGAAAATAGAACTCTGACCCACAACTTGCAGAATCAGCCCAGGAAGTCAACCATAACCTCTGTAGCAATTAGCCCAAAATGGTCAGGGCTTGATGAATAACTGATAGTTTCCTTAATCTTTGCCTCCATTTCCAACTTAGGACCAACAGAGAAAACCAATCACATACCATCCCTTATTCTAGTTAGCCCAACAGCTTCTCCAAGGCAATAACCTCTAATCAGGGCACACCTGAAGCCTCCCATTTTTCCATTTTTTACCTTTCCACTCCTCTACTTGCCTTTGAATCTCTGCAAAACAGAGATGGTAGCTGACTCCCTTACTACATAAGCTCTGAATTAAATTCCCTTTTCTTGTTCTCATTTGGGCAGTCTTTGTTTACTTCCATAGTTTTAAAAGCAGAAAGTTCTGAGAGAAGGTGTGTGTGTGTGTGTGTGTGTGTGAGAGAGAGAGAGAGAGAGAGAGAAAGTGTGAGCACAAGCGAGAGTTGGCCAGAAGCTGTGCTCTTTTTATGACCTAATTTTAGAAGTCACAGATTATCCCTGTACTTCTGAAATAAATAATACATTATATGTAAAAAAAAAAAAAAAAGATAGTAGGAAGGGAAAAATGAGGGGCGTGGAATTGGAGGGGGAGATGAACCATGAGAGACTATGGACTCTGAGAAACAAACAGGGTTTTAGAGGGGAGGGAGGTGGCGGGGGGGAAAGAAGTCACATATTATCATTTCTACCATACTTCCTGGGTCTAAGCAGTCACAATCACCTGCCTAGGGGAAACAGGTCTTGGTAAAAACGTGTATCATTCATATTGTAAGAAATGCATGTGGGATGGGATAAATATGTAGTTTGGCCATATATAGAAATACAGTCTGTTACATACCCACAGGATAAGAAGTCTGTGGGGTCAGAGGACATGATTGCACAGAGCCTGCTCCCCAACTTCTAGATCTGCACTGAACAGTATGGTAGCCATCAGCAGATGTGGCAATTTAAATTTAAATTAAGGTTAAATAAAATTTAAAGTTCAGCTCCTCAGTCATAGTAACCCCATTTTGAGTACTCAGTAGCCACAAATGGCCAGTGACTACTATACTGGACAGTCCAAACAGAATGTTTCCATCACTGCATGGGACTGATCCAGTTCAAGTTCTGGGACCTCAAAAATCCATGTCCAAAAATTCCTTAGTCCATTTTCCAGGCTACAACCTTTTTCTTGGAGTTAAGCTTTCTGAGTAGACCATGTTCCTGATATGAGGAACTCAGGGCCCAATGGGTGGCCAAAAATTGACTGCTGACAAGCTATGTAAATAGATCTTAGATGTTCAGGCTGGAATGTCTGCAAGCTTGGCGTTATGAACTGTGTTGTAACCCCCTCAAATTCATATGTTGATGCTCTAACCTCCAATGTGACTGTATTTGAAGACAGGGTCCTTCAGAGGTAGTAAAGATTAAATGAGGTCAGGGCACCTGGGTAGCTCAGGAGGTTGAGCGTCTGCCTTCGGCTCAGGTCATGATCCCAAAGTCCCACATTGGGCTCCCTGCTCCTTGGGGAGCCTGCTTCTCCCTCTCCCTCTGCCTGCCACTCCCCCCTGATTATGCTCTCTCAATCTCTCTCTCTCTTTCTCGATCTCCATCTCTATCTCTCTCTCTCCCTCTGTCAAATAAATAAAATCTTTTTTAAAAAAGATTAAGTGAGGTCATAAGGATAGGGCCTTAATCCAAGAGGGCTGGCATTCTCTGAAGTAGAGGAAGAGACAAGAGAGTTCCCATTCTCCATGTGCCACAGAGGAAAGGCCATGTGTGTATACAGCAAGAAGGCAGCCATCTGCAAGGCATGAACCAAATTAGCTGGACCTAGATCTGGGACCCCCAACCTCCAGCACTATAGGAAAATAAATTTCTGTTATTTAATCCCCCAGTCTGTGGTATTTTGTTATGGCAACCCAAGGAGCCTAATACACTAGTGGACAAGGTCCCTCACAGAACAGACTAGGCTGGGTGTGGGAAGAGGTGGGGAGGTGGGCCATAGGTTGGAGGGGAAGGTCCACTCTCCACTGGTCACCTCATTCCAACATGGAACTTCAAGAGATCTGAAAATTATAAACTCAAATTTGGCCCTTCCAGGATGTTATGAATGCACATATGTAAATGTAGAGAGATACAACTTATTTAACAGTTTGTTAGCATGATTTATACCTTTTAAATACTTTGATATCTGATAAGTAGGCCTCCAGTGGTGCTCCTGCATTGGGCCCCACAAATGTTAGGGGTCCACAAGATTTTAGTTTTTACTCTGAGGAAGAGCAAAACATATGTGTGTGGTATGTTGCATTATTATTATTGTAATGAAAACACAATTCCATAGAGAAGGGTGCTATCAGGCCCAAGTTAGGGGCACAAACTTGATAGAGGACCTTCCTCGCTTCAATGCATATTTCACAGACAGAGCATTTTTCAAGACTAGGAAACTAAGGTGGATATCAGCCACACACCATTTTAAGGGGACTGCTGAATTTCTTGAAAAGAAAAGCCTACATGGAATAGGCTTGAGAATGAATATTGTAGTAGTCACTGCTGGTGCCCCCTTTTTACTGAAGGTGACTTTTGTTTCAAGTGACACCTGGAACAGCCAACTTTTATCCACTGAAAGTTTCTTTGAAACATTTTATTTTCCACCTGGTATATCTTTAAACAAAAATGCTTGTCAGCAGCTGGCACATGAAGAAAGTCACTACCACTTTTCCGTAAGTTTAAAAAATATTTTCAGCTGTCCTGTGAAAGTCTCTTTTTCCACCTCAGCGAGTTCTTTAGCTGATGAATGCTCCCAAATGCATATGGTTGCTGATGGGGGAAACCTGATTCCTGACTACACAGAAAGTGGCCCTTCTGCCTCTGTGACTTTGGGTTGAAGAGCAAACCATGTCCTTGGCCAGGGCCACTGAGAGACTTTCTACATCTTAGAAAAGATGCTTTGGGCACTCCTTGTTCAATTACTTGCAGCTGTATTCCCCTGACCTTCAGGGTCTTTGTGGAGTATTACAATGTGAGCCAACATTGTAAATGCATAGTATTAGCCAGACGTCTAGATAAGGTGGCAGACTTAGCACATGTTAGCAAACCCTACCCCAAATTCTGCTCCAAATATACAGAAAGCATATGTGGTAGACAACACTAAGAAACAAAGATGACCAAATGTGGTCTGAAACAAAGCTAGACTTGTTGTTTACCTAGGAGAGTCATGTTGCCTCATTCAGGTGTGAGTTCAGGTCTCTCTGATAGAAATTGAAAGAACTTGGCCCATGGGGCAGAGTGTAAACTCTTTCTTTTCCTGTCTCTGATTTAGGGAAGTCTGGATTTAAACAAGTCCAGGATTGGTTGCCTAAGCTTCCAGTGGCCCTGGGGCCATTCAGTGAGGGGCCTGAACTGAACGTACTCAACAAGATTTCACTTTAATATGCATACAAACAAGAAAGGGAAATTCCCAGGAACCAGAAGAAAAGAAGACTTTAAATAGTGCAGTAGATGGGAGTTGAAACTACGAAGCCCTCGTGATGTGAGTCTTAAATAGACCTGAAGTGAAGAGGTTTTTAATGCTTGGGCAGAAAGCAGAGTCAGAGGCTGGGAGCCAGAACAGGTCTCTACCCCCTCTGTGGTCTGGGATTGGAAAGCTACACTTGGAAGCAAGCTTCCTGCCCCAGCCCTGGGTGAGAATATCACTAGTGAAAAATAGAAATTTAGGACTGAGCAAGGTTGTCCAGGACCTACCTGATGAATGTCTTGAGCCTGGCAGAAATAGCCACAAATCTGCCCCCTGGGCTTCCAAACCTGGGGTACCCCCAGGATTCTCAAGAAAGATGATCATGCTCTCCATAGTGTCAAATGGTGATAAGTACTGTGTTTAGTGGCTTTCATGGGGTGGGGCAGTAGAGAAGGAGGGCTCCAAATATGCAATGTGAGAGGCCTTCTAGAGTTCATATTTTATTAATTTATTATATATTGATTAATTTATTAATCACACTGTGTGCCAGGCTCTTTACCATTTGTCACCTGAATCTTCCCAACAGCCACATTCCACAGCATATCCTTAACCCGGGCAGAGCAGCCTTCTTAGCTGGCACTATTTTTCAGAAAGTTGGATAAAGTCCCAGTCTTCTCACATGCATAAAATTCTACCACCTAAGATTCATTCTTTGGAGTCTTGGCAGCTTTTCCATTTCCACATACACACACACCTCCATACGAGATTACAAACACTAGACAATCTAGTACAATGGAAAGAGCTCTGACATGGCAGCCCTGTGACCTGGGTTCTGGTCTGGACACCACTGCCCTATGAGATTTCAGTCAGGCTACACAGCTAGGATGGTTTTTAGCACATAGTAGGTGGTAAATGAATGATAGTGTATAATTTTCATTATTATTATGCATTCCTGACCAAGGGCTCAACATCTCCATATATCATATCATGGCCCTTACCAACATGTCATAAAAGCAACTAGAACCCTGTTGCATTGCATAGTGAGGTGTGTAGACACAGTCCTTCACCAAAACAAGCCCAGTTTTAGTCAAGGTGAATCTCAGAGCATAGAGGATGTCAAAATGCTTTTACAGTTCCCCTTTTGTACTGAGGTCTGCTCACATGAAGCCTTGCCTTCCCTCCCTTCTTCCTTTTCCACTGCTCTTGAACAGGGTACCTACTTTGGTCTCCAATGGTTGCCATGCTGGCAAATCTTCTTTCCCACAGCTTCAAATTCTTTAGAGTAGAACCACAATAAGACAGACAATACTGGCTAAGTTCAGGTCTTTCTGTTAGAAATTGAAAGAACTTGGCCCATGGGGCAAGTTCTTGCCAATACTGACTATTTCTCACAGCCTAACTTTGATATTACTTTAGGCTTAAAGTTCCCCTCTCCACCAGAAGGAAGGATTGAGTAAAACATCAAAGGTCCAGAGACAGAGAAACTTGTCCCACCATGCAAATATTCTACCATAAACCTATAATCATTTTGGAAAGAAACATTCCATGTTGATTTCTATAATTTGGACACAACTCTGTTGTACACATTGATAGTGTAAGGGGCTCCTAATAACCATAAGTTTTATATAAAATGAAGCCTTGACAATGACACCTAATATTCTGCCTTCTTAGAATTTAGGATGCAGTGTGATTTGAAAGGCCCAGGCAGAATTATTCAAAAAAAATTTCTGAGTATTACTTCAAAAGTCCTCCTCGTAGATGCTAACACCTGCTTGACCTGAATCCTGATAATACCGCTTCTCTCACTGAAAACAACTTTTGGAAGGAAAAGCTGATCCAAAATTTCCTGTTTTGCCTTCTCCTGGGCCTCTAACTATTGAAGACCTTGTTTGCCCTCAGAGCAAATGAAGGCAACCAGATCACCATAACTGACAGTGTTCAGCAGGCTTCCAACTTCACCGGAAATCATGTAATCAACTACCAGGTCATGAGGACTTTCTCTGAGGAACTTCTCAAAGAAACATTAAAGCAAGCAGGGGAGGGAGGAGAGAAGCCAGGGATAAAGTAGGGACCTGAGTTGAAGGGAAGAAATAGAACCATTATTAGGTGGCAGGCAGATGTAGAGGCTAGAAGAAGAAAGTTCTTCAAAGCTCTCCTTTAAAATGAGAGGTTGGTGTGGGAAACACATAAGTAGCAAACTTTAGACAGGTGAATTGCATGGGGCTGGGGATAGAGCACCAGGCTAGAGTCCAACTCTGGCACTTAGCTAGGAGACCTCTGGAGAGCCAACTTAATCTCACTGAGCTCCAATTGCTTCATGTGGAATGTGATTACTGTGGCTCTTTTTAACAATAAAATCGTGCAGTATTCTAACTTCCCTACTCTATTCTCTCTAGACCTGGTTTAAAAATGAATGCCTAATGATATGTTCACTTGAACAGAAGATGCATAATATTGCATACTATATGCACACATGAGCCTTGAACTCATTCATCAAATGATGACAAACACATATTAAGACAACTTTAAGAAAAAGTTCAAATGTTCCTGCTGGCAATGGTGAAAGTTAGCCATCTAGATGTTCTAGCTATGTAGATAGCTACCTCAAACTCAGCGTCTCCAAGAATGGAACATCTTTCCCTTTAATTCCTCCTTAAAGGCCTCCTTATTGGCTATAAAAGAAATCCTCTTTTTCCTTTCTCCTAACCTCTACACTCATAGATGACCAGATCCTGATAACTCCACTGCCCACTGTTTTCAGACACCTCTGAGATGGAGTGAGGGGCACTCATATCTCAGACTCTCATCTTTGCCTACCTGGACCATTGCCTGCCTTCTTGCCCTTTACCACCCACTATCCATCATCCCTGCTGCTGCCACAATAATCTCTCTGAAGCATCAATCACTTCCCAATACAAAACCATTCACTGGCTCTGTTCCGTCTTTCCTGGAGTTCCTTGCCCCACATGCCATGTCATCCCCCTCCTAGGCCCTCATCAGGCTAACTTCTACTCATCCTTTAAAACTCAGGAAGCACTTCTTTGCTGCCCACTTTGCTGCAGGCTCCACCAAGTAGCCCCACTATCTGCAAAGGAATTGAGTCAACTGTGGAAAGTAAAATAATAACCATACTGCTGCACTCACTGCCTTGAGTTGTAACTGTGCCTACTTCCCTAACCAGGCTGTGGGCTTCCTGAGAACAGAGGCATGTTCCATCCTGTCACCTAGCAGAACTCCTGGCCCATACCAGCTACTTAAAAGCTTTAATTCATTCATATTTCCTCTGGATTCAGAAATGTCATGGATCTAAAGCAGAACAAAGCCAAGATCTAGCCACCTAAATCTGTTCAGTGAAGCCAAACAGAGGTGGGCTGAGATGCAAGCCCAGTGTTTCAGACACATACCAGCGTCTTTGTTGGATATGGGTATCTGCATGTGGCAGACTCTGAGTTGGGTCAAGTTGATGCTAACAAACTGTTTACGGCAAAGCCACTCTGACAGACATTTCTATTTCCAAGTGAACATTGTATATGGCAGATGCTACATTAAGGTAATTATTTTATACAAAATAGAATCAATTTCCCTGTATGCCTTCTCTCCAGCAAATGATTCTGCGTAAAGCAAGGTTTAATGTTTTGGCCTGGCTAAGAGGCTTTTTCTGGGATGGAAAAAGAAGTGCTCCAGAAACTTTGCGAGAAATTTCCAAATATCACTGAGTCTTCAAATATTGCACTATGCAGATCAATTTTGATTGACTTCCACCTACACAGTTGACTCAATTCCTTTGCAAATCACTCCCTTCTTTAAACTTCATTTTCTCCATCTGCTAAATAAGAGGGATGGGTTATTTTAAAGATCTCTTTCCAGCTCATAAATTAGATGATTCCAAGATTCTTATTTATTATTTTACTTTCCATATGATCTCTCATTTTAAGTTAACTGGTAGCATAGAAATTTAGCAAAAAAAATACATATATTAGGATATTATTCCTTGTATAAAACTGATTTGTTGTTGTATAGGATTTACCTTTTTTTAAAAAAGATTTTATTTATTTGTCAGAGAGAGAGAGAGAGCACAAGCAGAGGGAGTGGCAGTCAGAGGGAGAAGCAGGCTCCCGGCTGAACAAGGAGCACAATGCTGGACTCAATCCCAGGACCCTAGAATCATGACCTGAGCTGAAGGCAGACGCTTAACTGACTGAGCCACCCAGGTGTCCCTAGGATTTACCTTTAAATAACAAATTTCCCTCAATCACTTAAAATAAGTCTTGATTACAAATATCTGACTTGCATATCACCTGTATTACACAAAGCAACATTTATCTGCAGGACTAGCTACATAATTTGTAGGAACCAATACAACACAAAAATGCTAGGTGCTTTGTTTAAAAATTAGTAAGGATTTCAAGATGGAAACAACAGAGGATTAAACCAAGGCTGGAGCTCTTCTGAGCTTGAGGTCCTGTGTGACTGCAAGGCCTGCTCATCTGTGCTGTTCTCTATATACTTCAGCTAAGCAGCAAAGATGTCTGTTAGTAATAAATATGCCTAAACAATTCCTCCAACCCTGATTCACAAGCAAATCCGACAAAAAGAAAGAAAGATGCACAGAAGGATATATCACTAGATTTCTGATCACAATCTAAGTTCCTTTATGCCCACTCAATGAAAGAGCCCTGGGCTGGAATCAGATGTGGACACAATGTCTGACATGACCATTGACCCGTTGATATGGTCTTCAATGATTCATTGGATTTCCAGAGCACTCAGCCTTCCCCTCTTTAAAATGAGAGGCTTTATTTTTGCCACTAGGATTCAGTGATTCACAGAATCTTTGCTTGCTTTCTGATCCAGGCCTTGTTTCCATGCCATATAACTATTTTTGAACTTTTCAATGAATTATAACATATGTAGAGAAGTGCTCATATCCTAAGTGTATAGCTTGTTGAATTTTTGCAGCCTAAACACATCTATGTAACCAGCTCCCAGAACAAAAAGTAGAACATGACCAGAATCTCAAATGCCCTTCTCATGCTCCCTTCTGGTCACAACCTTTCATTCTCATAACGGTAACCACTGTCCTGACTTTTAATAACATATATTTGGTTTGCCTCTTTTTGAACTTTAAGCAAATATAATATGTTTATGTCTGACCTCTTTAACTCAATACTATATTTTGAAATTCTTCCACATGGCTGTAGATCATTTGTTCTCATTGAAATAGTGTTCTGTACATATACCACAGGTGAACTACCCTTCTATTGGTGATGGGCATTTGGGTAGGTTTCATTTTTGGCAGGTCATGTAAGTTTATAATTTACAAAACATTTCCATCATTCCTTATTCTCAGGAACTTTAGTAAGATTGAAAATAAGCTTACTTTCTTTGATTTTATAAAGTGAGGCTGAAATGTCCTTGTATAGGGATTTCAAAAAACCTGGGACTCTTTCTTTAATCCTAGAAGTGAACAATGAGCAGAGGATAATTTTTTTATTCTTCTTCTAGCTCAGCTTCTACTTGACTTTACACAATCACAGGTGAAGCTTCCTAGCCTGCAGAAGAAGCAGTTATTGTCATTGTTCAATAGTATCTGACCAAACTCTGTCTGAAGAGGACAGAAATGACTTCTGAGTATACCAAGAGGAACACTCTCCAGGGTTTGGGAAGTCTGTGATAGAACAGACCGTATCAGATCAGGGGGCAGGAGTGGGAACTGGGTGATAAAAATGGGTCACAACTGCCAGTCCTGGACAAGATACAAGAGATGGTGGTGATAGGTGGGGTGGAGTAGGGGTGGGGGTGTGCTTCTGGGAGGCAGGTAAAATAGTCTCCAAGATGTGGGAATAGATTCCCCCCCCAAAATAGACAAAATTTAGCAATCTAGGCAGGTGGTCTATGGCTGGGCAGGTCAGCAGAAGGTAACACACAGATCCTCTCCAGTAGGAACTCAGCAACAGAAGATATGAAAGCAGGCCATCCTTTCACAATCTGGACAGAAGTTGGTCTCAGAGAAAGTTAGGAGCCACTACTGACCATGGGTATAACTCCAAACCCAAAAGAACTGGCAGGAGCAAGAAAAGGCTCAGTGGACCAGTAACTGCCACTGCAGGCAGGTTACCCAGGCAAGGGCTCAGGTGGCCTCCTAGGGCCTCACCACCAGAACCAGGACAGAGTAGACTTAGCAATAAGATTGAATAGTTCTGTCTTTCACTAATTCAATAAACTAGTATTGAACTCCTAGCCATTTGCCAAGCACTGTACTAGTTGATGGTGAACAAAACACACACAGAAATTACATAAATTAGGATGCTTTTATCTGCAAGTGATGGAATACCCAACTACAAGTGGCTTATACACAGTACAGGTAATTAGTAATTTCAGATACAAAGTCTGGAAGTAGGCTGTCCTAAGGTTGTCTCAGTCACTCACCGAAGTTAGGACCCTGGCTAAACACCTTTTCAGTTTCCCTCATGACTGCAAAAGGATGTAGTAGCCCCACATGTCACAACTTCACATAATGGTGTTGAAAGTAAGAAGGAATAAAACTTGCAGGTCTTTTTTTTTTTTTTTAATCTGAGAGAAAAATCTTTACCTAAAGTTTCTCAGCTGAATCCCTCTGATGTCACCTCAGCCAGAACCAGATCATGTTACCACAAGTAAAGGGAAGTGGGGTGACCACAACTGTCTAGACCAATCATGATATAAGCCCTGGAACTTGATATAGGGTGCCCTGATACCTGAACATACTCAAGGTCATGTCAGCAAGGAAAAACAGGGGATAGCTGCAGGGTAGACAGTCAAAAACAGTGCCACCATGAACCAAACTCCTAAAACAAGGCTCCTTTCACTGTCTTGAGGCCAGGATGGGTCCCAGAGTTTGGAGAGCTCTTTTACTTAACAAAATCTTTGTGAGTACCCTCTCTGGGCAGGCAGGTGTGGGGCTTCTAGCTGTGAGCTTTGGAAAGCTTCCGCCGTCAAAGCACTAACCTCTTCAAGTTCTGCCTAAACAGATTTCCTATGAGGCTGGGCCCTTCTTTAATCCAGCTAGCTCTCTGTAATGGTGGCCCCAAGGGGAGTGCTATGGAAATGGCAGGTGCTTTCTGTGCCCAGAAGAACAATCAGCATGTCCTAAATTTATGTCCTACCACTCAAGAGATTTATGCCTTGATTCTATTTACACTTTTGGCTTATATAACCTCCTGGGATAGTGAGTTCCATATGCTTCATACTTGCCAGGTAAGGCAACATTATTTTCAATATGTACTAATACCCCTTCCTTTAAGCTTCCAAAGGCTACCACATCTATTCATTCTTGTTTTGATTATTAGAGCCTACCCTGCAAACCTATCACAGATTGCTTGTTCTTTAGAGACATCCTCGAAGAGGAAATGGCCAGAATACTAATAGTTGGCATTTATTGAGCAATTACTGTGTGCTAGCCACCATCCTAAATGTATTTGCATGTATTAACTAATTTAATCCTCAAGAAACTCTGTAAGGGAGGAATTTTTATGCACTTTTTTTTCAGAAGAAGTAAAAAGATATAAATTAACTTGCCCAAGGTCACATAGGTAATGAGTGGAGGAACAGAGATTCAAACTCAAGGTGTCTAAATCCAGAGCTCCATATGCAATCACTCATTATACCACCTCTCAAAAGGGAAAAGATACTCTCCTCCTTGCAAGGTTCCTGACATTTTTTTTCACTCAGTGGCTTGTAGGCACTTCAGAGAACTTGCTGGGATGAAAGAAAACCATGTATTTAATAGATGAAACCAAGCTTAGTCAAGAATCATGCATAGATCCTTTCCACTTTTGTCAGCTGTCGGTCTGTCTTCTCAGAATGCGGGAGTGCCCATCCCATTACTCAGTAAAAACATACACTTCAAATTCTCAGAGGCAGATTGTCTCCAGATCATAAAGAGGTCATCTGGGCAAAGTGGCAATTTGAGAAAAGCTGTAGAAACTGCATTCCCTTTCTAAGGTGGTTTTCAAATAGCTTTCCTACAAGTCCAGGGAAGACATAGCTGTCTCTCCCACACTTTTTTATCATTTATTCATATACCCATTGAAGTGTACTGCCTTTTGATGTCTTAGGTGCATGTCTTGTTGCCCCAACAAAATTGTAAGTTCTTTGAGAATTGAGACGTGTCTTATTCATGGGTCTAACAGTGCCTTCACCTAGAAGAAAGACTGTCATGGTGAAAGATGCTGCTTTGTATATGAGCCCCATTTCTCCAATAAGACTGGCAGTTTTCTGAGAGCTTCTGTGGCATTTTCTTTGGCGTATCATTCAATTCTGGACATTGCTAGAACCTGGAGACCTTGATAAGGTATTTATCCCAAGAACTAATTAGAGACTATAGAAAAATCTAACTGGTGGCTTATGTTTATTTGGTTTTGTTTGCCGCATTCTTATGGACTCATCAGGGGAGAACAAAGCAACCCTTTTCCCCTGCCCCCAGTCCACCAGACCATTGTCCAGACCATTGTATTTCCAAGAATTCCAGAGTTTCTTACCACAGGACCACCACCTGCGCCCCAACACTGATGGGAAGCAAATGGTTCTTATTGAGGAGAAATGAAGCTAGGCTATCCCAGAAGGGAATGGGTGGAAGCTGGTGCTGCGAACTAGGTGAAATAGGAGGAAGGGTGACACAATCACTAGAAGGAGCTTCCCTGAGAGTAGAAACGGGCAGCTTAGGAGATTTCTGCAAATGACAAACAAACCCAATCCCTGGACAGAGGATAGCCAAGGTATATCCTTGCATCCAAGGCACTTGGACATGACAGATCCTTCAATCTGTGAGAAAATTCCTGTGTTAGGAAACCTCACAGAATAACAAAGCAGCAGCCAAGATGGCTTCATTCATACTTCTGGTGCCTTCTGTTGGCTGAGTCTAATGGGGATTGTCAACAGGATCATATACATTGGTCTCTTCAGCATGACAGTCTCAGTGTAGTTGGGCTTCTTACATGGCAGCTCAGGGCTCTGAGAGAGAGTGTGTTTCAAGACTCAGACAGAAACTGCAAGGCTTTTTATGACCTAGTCCCAAAGGTCGCAAAATATCATTTCTGTTGCATTCTATTGGTCAAGCAAGTCACCAAGGTCAGCCAATATTAATAGGAGGTGAGAATTAGACCCCACCTTTTAATGGGAGGGATAGCAAGGAATATCCAGCATATTTAATCTACTGGTCTCTTCAGCCACTATGGAAGAGACCACAGTCTCCACGATGTCAATGCAATAATTTGTAGCATAGAAGGAGATGAACACTGACAACAGGTTGTTTTCCAGCTTGTAAGCAGAAGTTTTGCTCAAATGTGTGCTTCTGAGTGGTGGTGGTCTTTTACATGATCATGTAGTCTCAAGGATAAATAAAGCCCTTTGGAGTCAAGCAGGTCTGGATTCAAATGCCAGTTTTTTAAGTGATGGGTTGAGGCACCTTAAGTACTTCGTTATCACTTGAACTCTAGCATAGAGATGAGAGATATCAGTCAGGTTTTGCAGCATCTTGGGAGATTTTACTGATACCATGAGGTTTATCTATTTATGAGAGAAAGGTTATAAAGTTCCCTGGGCTACCTCAAATGGATACAATTTAGCCAAAGCTTGTAGTACATTATTACAACTTTATACACTCATCACTCTCATCTTTTAATCTGTCCCCACCTTCCATCTCAAAACACACATTCCATCAGGAATAGTGGAGAAACCATCAGATGAAATGTCTTTTTGTGAGCTCTTGGTATTTGACAATACCTAACACCTGTTCATAGTCATAGCTTTTCAGGGGAATCTGGGTTTACTGACATCTCATCACATTAAATGGACATGTGAATAACAAGATTGCCTAGGTCCATAAGGAAAAGGTAAAAGCAAATACTTTATTTTTTTCCATCTTTGTAAATTTAAATTCAATTAGCCAACATATAGTACATCATTAGTTTCAGATGTAGTGTTCAATAATCTATCAGTTATATAACACCCAGTGCTCACCACATCACATGCCCTCCTTAATGCCCATCACCCAACTACCCCATTCCCCCAGCCACCTCCCCTCCAGCAACCCTGTTTGTTTCCTATAGTTAAGAGTCTCTCGTGGTTTGTCTCCCTCTCTGATGACTTCCCATTCCATTTTCCCCTCCCTTCCCCTATGGTCCTCTGCACTGTTTCTTATATTCCACATATGAGTGAAACCATATAATTGTCTTTCTCTGATTGACTGGTTTCGCTTAGCATAATACCCTCCAGTTCCATCTACATTGATGTAAATGGTAAGTATTCATCCTTTCTGAAGACTGAGTAATATTCCATTGTATATATATACATCTTCTTCATCCATTCATCTGTCAATGGACATCTGGGCTCTTTCCACAGTTTGGCTATTGTGGACATTGCTGCTATGAACATTGGGGTGCAGGTGCCCCTTCAGATCACTACATTTGTATCTTTGGGGTAAATACCTAGTAGTGCATTGCTGGGTCATAGGGTAGCTCTATATTTAACTTCTTGAGGAACCTCCATACTGTTTTCCAGAGTGGCTGCACCAGCTTGCATTCCTGCCAATAGTGTAAGAGCGTTCCCCTTTCTCGCATCCTCGCCAACAATTGTTGTTTCCTGTCTTGTTAATTTTAGCCATTCTGACTGGTGTGAGGTGATATCTCCTTGTGGTTTTGATTTGTATTTCCCTGTTGGCAAGTGATGTGGAGCATTTTTTCATGTGTCTATTGGCCATTTGCATGTCTTCTTTGGAGAAATGTCTGTTCATGTCTTCTGCCCATTTCTTGACCAGATTATTTGTTTTTTGGGTGTTGAGTTTAATAAGTTCTTCATAGATCTTGGATACTAGCCCTTTATCTGATTTGCAAATATCTTCTCTCATTCTTTAGATTGCCTTTAGTTTTGTTGACTGTCTCCTTTGCTGTGCTGAAGGTTTTTATCTCGATGAAGTCCCAATAGTTCATTTTTGCTTTTGTTTCCCTTGCCTTTGGAGACGTGTCTAGCAAGAAGTTGCTGTGGCCAAGGTCAAAGAGGTTGCTGCCTCTGTTCTCCTCTAGGATTTTGATGAATTCCTGTCTCACATTTAGGTAAGGCAAATATTTAAAAGGAAATATAAGTTCTGACTAATCAGTGTTTTTTTTTAATGTGTGAGGGAATGAAAAATGATAGTATTGATAAAATGAGAAATATTTCTACTGCAAATGTCAGAAAATTCAGCTCATTGTGCAGTAAGCAACAGGAGGGAATATATTGGCTCTAATTACTGGATGGTTCAGGGAGAGATCTAACTGATTTCAGGTAACATTTGACCCAAAGATCCAATAATGATAACAGGGTATGTTTTTTCTCTTTCCCTTCCTCTGTTCGGCATCCTTGGTGTTGGTGACACTTCTGGGAACCCTTTCCCCTATTGTCCCTATATAGTTACCAGCAGCCCCTGGAACTAAAGGTTTCCAGATTTTAATCTAAAAGGGGAAGAACTGGTGCTGTGTCTCTAAACTCCAGCAGAAAGCTTAGCTCTGAGTGGGTCTTATGTCCAATGCTAAATCAATCAATTTGGTCAGGAAAATGTATTTAGTGAATTGTTTTAGGCCTAAATCACTTGCTATACCCTGAGTCATAAGTGGGACCAACTCCTCTGGAAACATCTGGGCTGAAAGTGGGAAGGAGACTGTTCCCTAAAAAGAAATTAAGGGACTGTTACCAGGGGAGGAAATATCCTGGATGACAAAAAACTCATGTCCTGAGTTCTGATTCCAGGTAAGATGGAGTAAACACATGCCAAACTTTCTCTCCCACAGAATGCAATGATAAAACTTAGATTGCATGGTATAGGTATTAAAAGTTTCTGGAAAGTAATTATCAGTAGGCAGACTGAGGAAGAATACCAGAATCAAAATAATACCAAACTGGTGGTTTTATCATTTTCCCTCTCAGGTATCCTCTGTCCTGAACTCAATGCTGCCTGAAATACAAAGTGAATACTGTGACGCAAACAGATAGAGACCCAAGAGAATTCCTCTAATCTGAGGGCAAGGAGCAGAAAAGAGATCTCCTAAAGCTCAGAGATAGTAGGGTAAATTCCTCAGTTATTTTCTTTCCTTTTGTTCTCTATTACTCCAGTTCCCAGGCAATCCAGTGCCAGAATGCATGACAATAAAAGAAAACCATAGGAGATAACATTCTGAGGGAGAGGAATCTTTTTTTCAATTCAGTAGAATTGCAGCTCCAAGAGGGTGGGCTAAATCCCAGTGATTTCCATTCCTCCCATCCCCCATCCTTTGAACATAATAGCATAATCAGAGAAGGGGCAGTTTCCAGACAGAGGACTGAAGAGGGGAGCCCTATGGAACCAGGAAGTACTGGGCAATAGTGGAGAGTAAGGAGCTCAGGAAGCAACCCCATACATCTGTATATGAACTTCTGAGCTCACCCTGACCTGTGTATTCTGGATCTGGTCCTTACTAACATATCAAAGATTTTGAGAACTGAGTTAATAGAGGTTTTTCACCTAGATTCCAAACTGACCACTGAGTGGCACACCCACACAAGATAGACCCAAATGACACTACAAATGCTTTGAAAACAAAAGTGATGTTGCAACCACAGCCCACAGAAAGTAGATTGGAACTTGTAGCTTGAACCCAAGGAAGTTAACTGTCTGCTAAGACGAAAATCTCAATATGGTCCATAGGATTTAAACAAGACCAGAGTTTTATCATATTGAAAGTGTCCAGAATATAATCCAAAATTACTTAGCATGCAAAGCACCTCAAAAACCTCACCATACATGAGGAAAGACTATCATCAGACATCAATGACAAGATGACACAGATGTTGGAATTATTGGATAGTCCTTAAATAAGGTATTATTTAAAAGTTTGAATAAGAAATTGTGAACACTCTCAAAACAAAATAGAAAGTATCAATAATAACAAAACAGAAATAGAACAAGTGGGAATTACAGAACCAAAAAATATAGTAACAAAATAAAACCTCATGGGATAGACTCAATACCAGAAAGGAGTGACAAAGGAAAGAGTCAGTGGTCTTGAAGATAGATCAGTAAGAATTATTCAGTCTGTACAACAGTGAGAAAATAGATTGAAAAGCTTGAACTGAGCCTTGGGGACTTGTGGGACAAAAAGAAAGGAAAAAGAAAATGTCTAATAGTCATGTCATTGGAGTCCCACAAGAAGAAAAAGAGTAGGGTGCTAAAAAAATACTTAAAGAAATGATGGTTGGATATTTCCTGAGTTTCTCAAAGTCATAAAAACTTTCAAGGAGTGAAGAAAACCCCAAAGAGAAAAAAACAAACCCATGCCTAGAAACATAAAAATCAGAATGTTAAAAACTAAAGACAAAGGAAATACTTGAATGCAGTGACACATTACCTGTAGGGGAACATGGTTCAAAGGACAACAGGTTTTCCAGCAGAAGTCTTGGAATTTGGGAGAAAGAGGCACAACAGCTGTCAAGTACCCAAAGACAAGACAAGTCAACACAGCAGTCTATATCCAATGAAAATACCCCTCAGAAATAAAGGAAAAATGTAGATATTCTTGGATGAAGGAAACTAAGAGAATTCCAGAATGAAAGAGGGAATATCATTATAGACTGCCGAGGAGGCATTAAAAGGATCATGAGGGAATATTATGAACAAAAATTTAACAATTGAAATGACATGGACTAATTCCTCAAAACCCACAAACTACCAAAACTCACCCAAGATGAAATAAATAGCCAGAAGAGCCCATAACTATTAATTAACTGTTAAATACATAAGTCAAATTTGCATTTTAGACATTCTGAAAAAGATCAAATCCATAGATTTTTTAAAAAGTCACAGAACTGTATATCAAAGACAATAAGTCAATTTTACTTTATGATAAATTTTTTAAAAAATTATAAGCCTTTGGAAAAATAAATCTGTAGGCCCAGATGGTTTCAGTGGTAAATTCTATTAAACATTTTATGAAAGCATAATGGGAATTCTATATAATATCTAGAAAATAGAAGAGAGGTAATACTTCCTAGCTCATTTCATGAGGCCTACATTACTCTGATACCAAAACCAGACAAAGACACTACAAGGGGAAGAATGAGAGAGACAGACAGACAACTACAAACCAATATCCCCTAAGAAAACAGACATAAAAATCCTCAATAAAATATTAGCAAATAGAACCCAGCTAATATATAAAAAGAATACTATACCAAGATCAAACACGATTTATTTTGAAAATGCAAGGCTGATTCAATATTTGAAAATCATTCAGAGGAGAGGGAGTAGTGGAGGAGTGGGGTTGCTGGGTGATGGGTATTAAGGAGGGCACGTGTTTTGGTGAGCATGTATATGAAACTAACGAATCGTTGAACACTACATCAAAATGTAATGATGTACTATATGTTGGCTAACTGAACATAATAAAAAAAAGGAAAAAATAAAATAAAAAAATGATCTTCAGGAAAAAATCAATCAGTTGATGTAATCTACCATATTAAGAATATTTTTAAAACTACGTGATTATTTCAAATAGATGCAGAAAAACATTTGATGAAATATGCATTCATGTAAAAAAGGTCATAAACTAGGAATAGAAGGCTACTTCCTGAACTTGGTAAAGGGCATCCACAAACCCTACAACTAATGTTATGCTTAATGGTGGAACACAGAATGTTTTCTCCCAATACTGCAATCAGGGCGAGGATACTCACTCTCACCTCTTCTCTTCAACATTGTGTAGGAAATCCTTCCAAGTGCAACAAGGGGCAAAAATTAAGAAATAAAAGGCACAAAAATTAGAAAGGAAGGAGTAAAACTCCCTATTTTCAGAGATGATTGTCTATATAGAAAATCTCAAGAAATCCATAAAAAGCCTCTAAAGTTAATAGGTAGATTTAGCAAAGTTGCAGTATACAAAGTCAACAAATGCAAAAAATCAATTGCATTTCTTTTTTCTTTTTTCTTTTCTTTTTTATTAAGTTAGCCACTATACAGTACATGATTAGTTTTTGAGGTAGTGTTCAATGATTCATTAGTTGTGTATAACACGGGTGATGGGTATTAAGAAGGGCATGTGTTATGATGAGCACTGGGTGCATTTCTATATACTAACAAGGTATAATTAGAAACTGAAATTTAAAAAACAACACCATTTACAATAACTCAAGAAACAGAAATATAACAAGACATGTACAGGGTCTGTATGCTGAAAACTAAAAATAATGCTGATACACTGGGTGTTGTATGTAAGTGATGAATTACTGAATTCTCCTGAAACCAATATTGCTCTGTATGTTAACTAACTAGACTTTAAATAAAAATAAAAATAAAAGATAAAAAAACTTAATGCTGATGCTGATAAAAAAAAACTTAAAGAAGATCTAAATAAATGGAGAGAGATAGCAACGATATCAATTTCCCCAAAATGATCTGTAGACTTAACTAATACCAGTGAAAATCCAAGCAGGATTTTTTGTTGATATATACAAACAGGTTTTAAATTCTATATGGAAAGGCAAAGGGAGTAGAGTTGGTAGAAAATATATTGATAAGAGTAATTGGAGGAATCACACTATCCAATTTCAAGACTGACTGGAAAGCTACACTAATCAACACAATGTAGTACTGACAAAGGAATAGACACATAGATCAATGGAGCAGAATAGAGAGGTCAGAAGTAGACTACACAAATAGACCCATATACAGCAAAGGACTTGTACACAGAACTCTCAAAACTCAAGAGTAAAATAAATAAGCCAATTTTTTAAATTGACAAAAGACTTAGACACTTCACTAAAAAGGACATAAAGTTAGCAGACAGGCACATAAAAAGATGTTTAATATCATTGGCTATTAGGGAAATGCAAATTAAAACTACTACCCAACTATGGAATGGCTAAAATAATCCTGTTGCTACCTTATGAGGACGCAAAGCAGCTAGAACTCTCATATGTAACTGGTGGGAATGTAAAATGGTACAGACACTCTAGAAAACAGCTTAGCAGTTTTTAAATAAAGTTAAACATGCATTTTCCCACTCCTGAGTATTTTCCCTGAAGAAATGAAATCTTGTGTTCACACAAAAACCGGTACATAAATGTTTATAGCAGCTCTATCCATAATTGCCCTAAACTGGAAACAAGTTAATGTCCTTCAATGGTGTATTAGTTTTCTAGTAGTGTAAAAAATTACCACAAACTTAGTGGCTTGAAATAATACACACATATAATCTTAGAGTTCTAGAAATGAGAAGTCTGAAATGGGTCTCAACTGGGCTAACATCAAAGTTTTGACAGGATTCTTATCTGGAGGCTCTAGGGAAGAATCAGATTTCTTACCTTTTTCAGCTTCTAGAAGCTGTCTACATTATTTGGCTCATGGTCCCTTCCATTTTTTAAGTCATCAGAGGCCAGTTCTGATGATTAGCAATCTTAATTCTTCTTGTCATGTAATATAACATAACATGCCGCAACACAGGTTCTGGGGATTAGGATGTGGACATCTTTGGGAGAACCATGAATCCATCTACCACAAATGGACAAATGGGATTCTCTCTCCCTCTCTCTCTCTCCCCTGCCATCCCACTCTCTCTTTCTCTCAAATAAATAAATAAATCTTTGAAAAAAGCAACACTTCACACTTAGCATATACACATGCATGTACATACATACACAGAAATGCTTACCACAGTACTTAATGGTACTAAGGGAAAGAAAAACTGACCAAAGATATACCAAACTCTAGTGCTTTGGTGGTGAATTTACAAGAGCTTCTATAGTTCTCATCAAAGCTTCCCTGAAGATTTAATACACCTGAGCTTCTATTTTCTCACCTCAAAATAAGGATGATATTAACCTTATTGGGTTATTAAGAAGATTAAATGAAAATGATTATATAAACATCCTGACACAGAAAAGGATTCTCAATTTTGTTAACTGCTTTGTTTTGCCAACCTGGTGGTGTATCTGAGCTCTATTATTTCTCCCAAAGACTGAGAACTTTCAGAATTTGGAACAACCTGGCCAACAGACACATGACAAGATGTTCATCATCACTTACCTTCAGGGAAATGCAAATCAAAATGTTATAATAAGGGGCACCTGGGTGGCTCAGTCATTAGGCGTCTGCCTTCGGCTCAGGTCACGATCTCAGGGTCCTGGGATTGAGCCCCACATTGGGCTCTCTGCTCAGCAGGGAGCCGGCTTCTCCCTCTCCCACTCCCTCTGCTTGTGTTCCCTCTTTCGCTGCCTCTCTCTCTGTCAAATAAATAAATAAAATCTTAAAAAAAAAACATTATGAGATGTCATCTCACACCTGTCAGAATGGCTAATATCAACAACACAAAAAACAACAGGTTCGGCGAGGATGTGGAGAAAAAGGAACCCTCAAGCACCGTTGGTGGGAGTGCAAATTGGTGCAGCCACAGTGGAAAAGTGTGGACGTCTTCAAATGGTTAAAAATAGAACTACCTTATGATCCAGCAATTGCTCTACTGGGTATTAATCCAAAGAATACAAGAACACTAATTCATTCCTATGTTTATAGCAGCATTATGTACAAGAACCAAGATATGGAAGCAGCCCAAGGGTCCACCAATAGATGAATGGATAAAGATGTGATACACATATATACAATGGAGTATTATTCAGCCATGAAAACAAATGAAATCTTGGTATTTGCAATGGCATGGATGGATCTAGAGTATAATGCTAAGCTAAGTCAGAGAAAGACAAATACCATATGATTTCACTCATATGTGGAATTTAGGAAACAAAACAATGAGCAAAGGGAAGAAGAGGGAGAGAGAGACAAATCAATAAACAAGCTCTTAATTATAGAGAATAAACTGATGGTTACCAGAGGGGAGGTGGGTGAGGAGTTGCTTTAAATAGCTTCCCATCCCTGTCTCCTCCATGGACCTCATAAATGTCTAATGAGGAGGACTAGAATGGAACAGTCACCCATGCATTTCCTCTTTTTTTCAAACAGCACTTATTGAGTATCACCTTTTGCCAACCATTGAGCTCAACCTCAAGGATACAAATGTGGATAAGCCTCTAACCCTGCCCTTGAGGTGTTCACAGTCTGTTGAAAACATGAGATTGGTGGTGGAGGCAGGACATGGTAGATGCTACTACTTTGGATGGTAAAACACAAGAGTCTTCAGTTTAAACTTTCTTGGAGAGCTACAGAAGACAAACTGAGGGTTCTAGAGGGGAGGAGGGCACGGGGGGTGGGCTAGCCTGGTGATGGGTATTAAAGAGGGCACGCATTGAATGGAGCACTGGGTGTTATATGTAAACAATGAATCATGGAACACTACATCAAAAACTAATGATGTAATATATGGTGATTAACATAACAATAAAATTTAAAAAAAAACACAAAAAAACTAATGATGTAATGTATGGTGATTAACATAACAAAATTAAATTAAAAAAAAGAAAGTGGGATGTTGGAAATCAAAAAGAAAAAGAAATCACTTTCAATCAGAGAATCAAAAGAATTGGGGGGAAAGGGCACTCAGTAAAGGAAACTATCAAAGAGTAATGTAAAAATATATCTGAGAAGAACAGGTGGAACTAAAAATAGTAAATAAAATAGCATCTCCTTTCTCTAGACTCATCGAAATGCAATTTGCACTTGTCTTGCTCTTGGAGAATGAGAATTGTTATTTATTTGGCAAGTGAAAATTTATAAAACAATTTGGTTTTCTCATGGAGAAAAATGGTATTAATGCATGAGCCTAATGAGAATAATTATCAAGTGGCTACAACTGATGAGTTATATTATTAATCACACTGGCATCTAATATTAGCATAGAATTAGAAATGACCTCAGAAACATTCAAATGTGCCACACTTTGTCCACTTGCTCCCAGGGAGAATGATCATACGTAACCAAATATTTGAAGGCTTTCCTGGAAACCTGTCCCTCTCAGCTCACAGAGTTTGGATGACTCTGTTAAACAAATAGGCCTCCAAATAATAGACCCCTCTACACATGGATAATCATGGAAAAAGTGATGAATATTTGTTTTCCTACATCTGGTATGTAAATGTAGAGTTTGGGACTGTTGAGGTCTAATCATGGCCTATTTTGAAATATTAAAGGATATGATTTTTAAAAAAATTTCTTGGACAATGTTTGAAGGTTGGTTTTTACTCATAAGGTGTTATCCATTTATTCCCCATTGTTCCACCTACTGCGTTACCATATTGATTAGAAAGAGGAAGAGGAGGGGCACCTGGGTGGCTCAGTTGGTTAGGTGTCTGCCAATTCAGCTCAGGTCCTGATCCCAGGGTCCTGGGATTGAGCCCCACATTGGGCTCCATGCTCAGCAGGGAGTCGGCTTCTCCCTTTCTCTCTGCCCCTCCTTCCCCCCACTTGTGCTCTCTCATATAAATGAATAAAAATCTTAAAAAAAAAAGAAGAGGAACAGTATTTGTGAATAGGACTTAGAAAAAATACCAGCATCTGTAAAAAAAACAAAACAGAACTTGTTCTGTTTTTTTTTTTAAATCAGTAGAATGCTTTCTCTGTGGTTGGGTTTCTGATTTGTGGTTGGGTCTTCATATACTCAAGTAAAACTCTGTAGAGTTCAAAGATTATGAACAAACCTTGGGCTGGCAGTTTGGTTCATCTATCCTTAAGATTCATACTCCTGCTAACCTCCCCGATCCATACTGTGTCACTTGGCCCTCTCATCTCACTCTCAGTCTGGCTGAATCAAACATGCCCTAAGAGGTTGCTTGTTAGTCTCAGTACCATAAACACTTTCTGAACAAGTTCTCTCCTCCTGCAAACCCTGACAGCACCCATGCATCCACAGCACATGATTTAGCATTTTACTGTGCAAAGATGTATCTATTAACATGCCAGATGTGATCCAACAAGGCACTTCTGCTCATTGGGAGGAGAAAGTATCAGAGTGGCATGGGGATGTGTTCCAGAGTCATAATGGTTGGGAATGTTGGGGGGGCAGTATTTCAAAGCAAAAAAGTAATTATATACTTAACAAAAATAACATAACCCTTCACAGTCATATGTTTTAAAAGGTTAATTTATGCTGACTTAAACAAAGTAATGCTGTGTGTTGCTATGGCAGCCTTTACTGAGGCCTTGTTCATGGGCACCAGGGCTACAGATGGCCCTGGCTTTTAGTTTGAGAGTAAGAATCCAGTTCTTCCCAAGTTGAAATATCCAATTCCCATCTTCCAGGCCTTACAATCCCTGAAATGCACAAATACATAAGGTTAATTCAGGAATATTTGAAGATATTACTTAAGAATATCTACCAAATACCACCGCTAATAACAATCCATTGCAAATATTTATTGAATGCCTCCGTGGCAAAGCCCTGTGGTGGGGGATCAGAAGATTTGATTCATAGTTATTGCCCTTAGGCATCCTGCAGACCCAGAAAGGAGAATGAGAGAGTTAGAGCAGGGTGGTGAGTGCTGCCATTCATTAAAGACACAGCTGTGAGATGGAGGGCCCGAGGAGGACCTGGTCACTTCTGCCTGGTAACATAAGAAATGATACCACAAAGGAGGTGGCTGTGAAGATGTCAAAGAAAGACAAGAAAAGATGCACATGTGGAAAGGTTCAAGAACAAGGTTGGCTCCAATTCACAGAAGTTAAGGTAGGAATGGTTTTATTTTTTTTTTTAAGATTTATTTATTTATTTGGGAGGTTGAGCACACAAGCAGGGAGGAGGCAGAGGGAGAGAGAGAATCTCAAGCAGACTTCGTGATGAGTGCAGAGCCTGACGCGGGGCTCCATCTCACCACCCTGAGATCACAGCCTGAGCCAAAACCAAGACACTTAACCGACTGAGCCACCCAGGCACCCCAGGAAGGAATGGGTTTAAATCAAAAGAGACATGGACAGTATCAGAGCAAGTCAAGAATGATGAATACTAAGCAATGGCTTAGACTCTAATGACCAGTTTAATGGAAGGTCCAGTTTTAGTTGAGAGGGGGAAATAAACACCAGTTGTAAACCAATCTTAGAATCATGAAGATATGTTTTACAGTGGGAGTTTACAAATTCTATTTGTAGGCAGAAGGAAAGGATTGGGAGTAAGAGAGAGAAATCATGATAGTAATTAAGTCAGGGAAGCAAACCAGGCTGGAATCACAATGTGTAAAGGGAGGAGAGCCCTAGAAAGAAACAAATCACCTCTTCTTTCTGTTACTCTCTCTCTTTGGACCTGATTAATTTCCTTTGTGGCTTCTGTTCCCATTTATAATTATCCTGTCTCATATATTCATATACTATATATATTTGTTTGCATATTTTTTTAAAATCCACTTTCCTGGAACGCACCCTGAAAGTAGAATTATAGGCTGCACTGTCCATGGTACATAAAAGTTTCTCATTAAATCCTTTGTTTTGTTTTGTTTTTTTGAGAGAGAGAGAAAGAGAGAGAATGAAGGAGAGAACACGGGGCAGGGGGAGGGTCCGAGGGAGAAGCAGACTCCCCGCCGAGCAGGGAGCCCGACGCGGGGCTCGATCCCGGGACTCCAGGATCATGACCTGAGCTGAAGGCAGTCGCCCAACCAACCGAGCCACCCAGGCGCCCCTCTCAGTAAATCCTTTGTAAATGAGATGGAAAGTGAGGAAAGAAGGAACAGGTGAAGATGCAGAAAGATGAGGGAGAGAGAAGGAAGCAGAGAGGGAGCGCGCTGCGCTCCTTCACTTCCCAAGAGGAGTGGCAGCGTCAGAGCTGAGAGTGAAGGAGGCCAGAGAGGGGCCGGCGGGAGGAAGTGGGAAGGGGGCAGTCGGGAGCCAGGATGAAGGGAAGAAAAGGATGAGCAGCAGCACCAGGAAGGGCCTTGTCAAAGCTGGCAAGTGAGACTTGAGAGTGGGCCGAACAGCAAGGCTTTGTGACCTTCAGAAATTCTTGGCCATCCCAGCAAGGGAGACACGAAAGCAAATGTGAGCTGCTAACAACCGCAGTTGGCAACAGGTACCACAGAACAAGGTAGCATCAAGCTTTATAACCCCCCAACACTTGTATCTTTGACTGCTAACACAGCCAACTCATTCAAAGAGGATACTCTTAAAGTTTTGTTAAGAGTGCCTCACTAAACCATCCCTTTCAGCGGTGCCTACCGTGCATTCTTTCACCTTGATGGAAGAGCTGTCCTTGGGGATCAAAATCTGATGGTCACTTTGAGCATTTTCTGGGGCAGGTGGGGCGCCTTAAAGAGGGACAGGCAAAGAGGCAGCCGATGGGTCGGCATTTGTTAACTGACGCCAAAACAAAACCTGGAGCATATCATCAGCTCCTCATTCCCCCGGCTTCTTTAGTGAGGAGGGTCTCAAACCTTTGCATTCATCAGAATCACCTGGGGTGCTCATTAAACCAGGCTGCTGGGCCCACCCCCAGAGTTTCTGATTCTCTAGGTCTGGAGTGGGGCCCAAGGATTTTCATGACTAACAAGTTCCCAGGTGATGCTGAAAATTGCTTGTCTGGGAACCACTCTGAGAACCACACTTCAAGGCAAAGGGCGGCCTCTTTATGATTCCACCTTGCTTCTCTCGGCCTTGTTGTAACTGACAGAAACATCTATGACTACTATATTCCAGGCAACATTCTAATTCTTGAAACAGCCCAACCCAGAGCAGGCACTCAAAAAAAATACTGGTTGAATAAATAAATGAACAGTGAACAAAACCCGGACACAATCCCTGCCCTCATGGAGCTTACAGACTGGTGGGGGAGTCTACATTCATGTAATAATCTCATAAATATATGACTACAAACCGGTGCACGCTAGGAAAACAAATTCAGATTATTATTGTAATATTAGGTAGAGGATTGGAAAAACCTGGGGGTGGGAAAGGATTGTGTGATGAAATGAAGACCTGAAAGAACTACTGATTTAGAATGATTTCACCAGGATGAAAATGCCAACGGGAGTTAGGAGCACAGAGCTCCACAGTCTACCGCACTGGCCTTTCCAAATTCCATGACATCCATCCCAGGACTGAGCAAGCACTAGGTGTTCCACATTTGTTACCTGATTGATGATAAACCAGTGAGCAGCTAGCTGAGTGGCTCAGGGACAGTCAGTGAAGCAATTTGGGCTGTAGGCCTCTCATCTGCTGAATAAGGGGGTAGTTTCTGTCATTGTTCCAGGACTGGGGTTCCTGCCCTTAGGTGTACATTGGAACCATCTGAGGTGTTTTAAAAATAAGGCCTGGGTCTCCCTCTCAAACTCTGATTTAATTGGTCTGGGATGCAGCCTGGGAATCAACTATTTTGAAAGCTTCCCAAGTGATTCTAATGTGAAACCCAGATTGAGACCCACAGGGTTGGGGGGATCTAAGTGATTCCTATCACTGGTGTCAATAGCCAAGTTCTATGACATTCTGAGTTAAAAATCCAACATCATAAGTTTTCATTCTTGGTTTCCAAACCAAAATATATCCAAATTTTAGCGACAGTAGGTTCCATTTCAAACAATCCTCCCAGAGTGAATCTATATGTCAATATACTATTTTCTCTCTCTTGGGTTTTTAGAAAAAAAAAATCATACAATTTTATTCAACTTTAACTGAAATGTAACATAAACCTGATCTTGGCAAAAACTCATTTCTTTCCATATTCTGTAGGTATTGTTGATGGCACCTGTTATCATTATGTTCAATAGTTCTCACAAGCGACTTCAAGCCCATGCTGGAGAAAAGGCTGAAAAAGTGTTCTTTATTATGAAAACCCTGTCCACGTTGCTTTTCATATTTAAAAAAAACTAGAGACCACTGTTTTAAAATGTTTGTTATTTTGTCTCAAAAACAAGTATATTTAGTAATTTTTTCCCATCTTGACTAGGTTAGCTCAGCTGAAAGCATAAAATTTAAGATACATTTATTTGTTCCCAGTAATCTTAATCCATAGGAGAAACTTCTGGCTCATGGTTATAATTGGCAACACCTTATCTTGATCACAGTGAACCTGCCCCACTTTTCCAGCAACTCCTTCCCTATTTTATGATACACTGTCTCTGAGATGTTCTGACTCTCCTCCAGGGGAATGCTGGTAAATATTTAACAATCTGCCCTTGGGAGTAGGAGTGAAAAGCCCTGATTTGCAGCCTTTGCCATTTTCTGTGGTGTAAATACTTCCATCCTGGTCCATTTTAACCCACCAACATGTCATCACTGAATGCAGAATTTGGAAGAGATATGCATTATTGCCTCTCACAAGCTGATAGCAGCAAGCTCCAGCATACCTATGAGGGCCTCCCTAGGCAGAGTAGAATCTGATGGTTTATTATTTGGTGTAAGGTAAGATATCCTTCCATCTCTTCCAAACCCACCTTCCCACCCTCCATCCCCATCAAAGCTTACACATATGTTCCCTCAAGGTCCTGGCACTCATTTCAAGTAAGAAGGCTATGAAGGTACTAAATGTAGATTTACAAAAACCATGGACTGGATTTCAACCTTTGTCACCACCAACTATATGCTTAAGCAAATTGTTTAACTTGAGAGGGCCTCAGTTCTTCTTTAGTGAAACAAGAATAATATCCACCTTCCACAATTATTGTTAAGCATGGAAGAGATATTGTATGCTAAGCAGTGCTTCTCAAACTTGAGCACGCAGCAGAATCACTTGGAGAACTTGCCAAAACACAGACTGCAGACCTCCACGCTTCTAACACCCACAATACAAGTTTCTGATTCAGAAGGTCTGAGTATCTGCATTTCTAAAAAGCTCCAAAGTGATGCTGATGCTGCCTTCTGGAGACCATGCTTTGAGTAGCACTGTGATAAAGTATCTCGTGAATTTTAAAATACCACGTAAACATAAGAGGTTATTAAGAGAGGGAAATTCTGGCTTAATGCTTCCTCTTCCATATACATTTAAATGAGTTCTCCAAGGAGGTACAATAGTGGCTTTGACAAAGGAATGAATTCTGTGCATTCTACCAGAGGGTTTAAAGGGTTACACACTGAGATTTGGGAATGCTGGCTTTAAAGCACCATGTAGTTTGGAATAGCTTATGTATAACTGTACCATCATCTGAAGAATTCTTCAATTGCTGGAAAAAAAGAATCAGACTTTTCCTGCATTATGGACTTTATAAACCCCTAGGCCTGCCCCTCTTCTGGTGCTTCCCTATTTAGGGCATGGCTTCACCACCCAACTGGTTCTCAGGCAGAATCAAGTCCTGTTCATTTTATCACCTAAATATCCTTCAATTCCATTCTCCTCTCTATTCCACAACCACCATCCCCACCCCAGAGCAAACCTCTATCTTCTCTCAACTCGGTTACTACGGTGGCCTTCTAACATGTCCACTTACTCTGTGTCTAATGCACTCTTCAACTCTGCAAGCATGAAAAAATGCTCAACACCAGTCATCATCAGGGAAATACAAATCAAATCCACAATGAGATCCCACCTGTCAGAATGGCTAAAATTAACAACTCAAGAAACAACAGATGTTGGCAAGGATGTGGAGAAAGGGGAACCCTCTTACACTGTTGGTGGGAATGCAAGCTGGTGCAGCCACTCTGGAAAACAGTGTGGAAGTTCCTCAGAAGGTTAAAAATAGAACTACCCTACAACCCAGCAATAGCACTACTATGTATTTATCCCAAAGGATACAAAAATACTGATTCAAAGGGGCACAATGCACCCCAATATTTATAGCAGCACTATCAACAATAGCCAAATTTTGGAAAGAGCCCAAATGTCCACAGACTGAAGAATGATTAAAGAAGATGTAGTATGGAATAGTACTAAGCCATCAAAAAGAATGAAATCTTGCCATTCACAACGATGTGGATAGAACTAGAGGGTATTATGCTAAGCAAAATAAGTCAGTCAAAGAAAGACAAGTATCAAATGATTTCATTCATATGTGGAATTTAAGAAACAACATGAACATAGGGGAAGGGAAGAAAAAATAAAATAAGATAAAAACAGAGGCAAACCATAAGGGACTCTTAATTATAGAAAACAGAGAGTTGCTGGAGGGGAGGTAAGTGGGGGATGGGCTAAATGGATGATGGGCATTAAGGAGGGTACTTGTTAGGATGAGCACTGGGGGTTATATGTAAGTGATGAATCACTAAATTCTACTCCTGAAACCAATACTACATTATATGTTATCTAACTTGAATTTAAATAAAAACTTAGGGAAAAAAAGAGATCATGTCTCTATGACCCCCAGTGGCTTCCTTCTTGATCTCAAGGTAAAGACAAGACTTCTGAAGTAACCTGCAGGACTCTGTGAGCTGGCCCCAACTAAATCCCTCTAGACTCACTTGGGGCCATTGCAGCCACACTAGCACCATTAAGAGAGAGCCCAGAGGGAGACAAAAACCTTAAGAAATGAGCCTTTCACTGTTTGCAAGCGTCCAACTTTCAGAAGAATAGGACACCCTGAATAAAGGAAAATGGAATATTTAAAAATGCTATAAAGTTACAATCAGTCTGATTATTATTTTCATTGCTCAAAACCCAGAAGTTCCTCATTTGATTATCATATCTTCAAATATAAATCTGAAGACACCAAGGTCATAAAAGTCAGAGACAAAGTTGGTTTTGACTTTTAAGGCATGGCTCAGAGATTGATTCATTTTGAAAAGTAGGATTAGACATGGTTTTTCTGATTTTTCCGTGGTTGTCTAAGGATGCAAAGTTGTTTTTATTCTCCCCTCTGACTGTATGCAATGTGTAGCCTTAATAGTGGCAGGGCAAAAACTATGGGAAACAGCCCAGATGTCCATCGACAGATCAATGGATAAAGAAGATTGTGTGTACACACACACACACACACACACACACACACACACACACACACTCTGAAATATTACTCAGCCATCAAAAAGAATGAAATCTTGCCATTTGAAATGATATGAATGGAACTAGAGGGTATTCTGCTAAGCAAAATAAGTCAATCAGGGAAAGACAAGTATCATATGATCTCACTGATATGAGGAATTTGAGAAACAAGGCAGAGAATCATAGGGGAAGGGAGGGGAAAATGAAACAAGATGAAACCAGAGAGGGAGACAAACCATAAGAGACTCTTAATCTCAGGAAACAAACTGAGGGTTGCTGGAGTGGTGGGGGGTGGAAGGGATGAGGTGGCTGCGTGATAGACATTGGGGAGGGTATGTGCTATGGTGAGTGTTGTGAATTGTGTAAGACTGATGAATCACAGTCCTGTACCCTTGAAACAAATTATACATTATATGTTAAGAAAAAAAAAAACTGTGGCAGGGCAAGGTGCCAGTGGTCCTTCTGCATGATCTTTCAGTCCCTTGTATAC
Organism: Callorhinus ursinus; assembly: GCF_003265705.2. Classification (NCBI taxonomy): domain Eukaryota; kingdom Metazoa; phylum Chordata; class Mammalia; order Carnivora; family Otariidae; genus Callorhinus; species Callorhinus ursinus. The sequence goes on from NW_027397063.1 coordinate 118,702,459, forward strand.
ACTCTGGGTCTCTTCTTTATGGGGTCTTGTACCTGCTGTTCCCCTGCCTCTAGCTCTTCTCCTAGTGACTTCTTATTTTCTCTACAGACTGTAGCTCAGTTGTCACTACTGTGGAAGACTTTTCTGACCTTCAACCCAGAATAGATGCCCCTAATACAGCTTCTCACAACACCATATACCTCTACCTTGGGGCATTTGTCACAGTTAAAGTTAACATTTGTGTGCCTTTTAAAAACTGAATATCTAACTTTCCAAATAGACTCAAGTAAACCCATATGAAAAGTGACTATGTCTATCTTTGCTCCATCACTGCAGCCCCAGGCCTGGTAGATTACATGGCATACAGTAAGTGCTCAATAAATGAGTTTATGCCTTCCACATCAGGATCTCTTTTGATCATCAGTTGATAATACATGGCTTTCCACATTATTCCCATTTGACTGGTAAAAAATCAAGGCTCATAAACATCTATGTGTCTTGCTACAATAAGCAGAGGAATGGAAACTCAGTCCTTCTCATCTAGGTTACAATGTCCTCTAGCCCTAACTAAGTGCCTAATAAATCCTTTCCAGTGAGGATCAGATACACTGCAAACTCCTGTAAAATATCGGGGGGGGGGGGGGGAATGAAAGAGAGAGATGATCTTTCAGAGGCTGTCCTCGGCTGTCTGGCTTGGGAAATGTCAGATCAGATAGTCCCCAAGACCTTGAAAAGGGCAAAGAGACTGTGAACTCTGAAATTATATAACTAATGTAAAACACCCAGATCTTTGTTCCTTGCTCTCCTCCCTCAGTGATAAGCAGACATCAAAGCAGACTGACAATACTGCTGCTTCTTTAAAACTAGAACTTTAAGGAATAGCAGCCTATTTGACTTCACATAAAACATTAATTGAACTTCACAGTGGGGAAAAGTAAGAATACGTTATTTGCATAATGGTAAATGTGTCGGGTCTTCAGTAAATCTTTGATATCAAGACTCAGTGCAGAGCTCCACGGTTATAGTGGCAAGAATGTCTGAAGCAGCACTTTCCTCCAAGCTTCCTTTGAAAGTATCAATTCTGGGCTTAATCCTATGGGCTCCTCTGTACTTATGGTGTATGATTTGATGGAAGAAGTACAGTATGCCCTAGTTTTGGCTTGAGCACAATGTCTCAAAACTCTAGTCTCTGCAATCTATATTCACCTACAAAGCAAATGGCATACACTTAGGCTTAATTGCCTCCTTGTGTTGCCCATAATTTTTTTAGAGCCTGAGTTGATGAGCAATGGATGACTCTGAGCTCATTCCACTTCCAGAAATTCTCTTACTCTATCCCTAGTACCTTCCTGCTGATTCTGCATCCCTATTGTTTGGTAGAGTGAGGGGCAACTGAGGGAGGATAGTATTTCTTTGGATGAGGGAGATAGATGCAGTTGGGGGGGCTCCCCCAAGTTGGGGTGCTCCTAACAGCTGCCCCAACCCTAGATCTGCTGGACAAGAAGATCCAAGGCCATAAAGCCCCCCAAAAGGATAGCATGGATCATAGCAGTTGTTTCGGCATGAGCCCCTCTCATCAAGTAATAGGTGAAGTGTACTTCTAAAGGACACTGGGAGGTGGTGAGGGCATGGACACAGCTGGCACACTTGTATGTGCACATAAGCTTATAAGGTAGAGAGGTACACATAAGGTCTCCTGAGGCACTGTAGCCTCAAGGACAATTTTCCTTGCAATGTTAAATGACCCCAGGATGCCTGAGAGTGGAGCTGCAGGTGTGAGTTATACAAGGGAAGCTTCACCAGAGGAGACCAAAATCACCAGGAAGTTAAAACAAACAAACAAAAAAACAAAACACACACACACAGCTGAACAAAGGCTTTGGCAAAAATCTAGAACTTAAATTGCCTTTTTTTTATTATTAAAGTTGTATTGCTAACATGTCTCCCTCAGCCACCTTCCATGTTTACTGTGGGAACTGACCTCCTCCCAGCAATTCACACAGTTACAATGGGGCAGCAGAAAAAGGAACCTCCCCAACATGGGCCACTGAGATCCTTCCTTGGGGATGTGAATGTACAATAAGAGATTCCAGTTGGTCTAGCTCTTCTGTCTCTAATTGAGGAGGTAAAATCCTAAGATTTGCTGGTAGTGGTTATTCTGCCATGTGGGCTGGACAGTAGAGACAAGTGGTCTAAACCAAGAAGAAAGAATTAAGCAGATACACAGAGAAAAATGGGGATGAGAGACAAAGTGGGGAAATTTCTTGGTTCCCAATAGTCTTCCTTTCCTGGGTTCCTGAGACCCAATTGGACTTTCATTTGTCTGAGACACCCCTGAATCCTCATATTCATTCCAGTTTTTAATCTAATCCCAGTGGGATTCTGTTATATGATTTTCCTGGTTGTAAGAGAAGTCAAAGTCTGTTATTTATCTGTGCAACACTAGTTACAGTAACAAGAAAAAGAGCACTGTGGAAATTAATGAAGACCACACAAATGAGAATAGAGGCTACTTAATCAGAGTCTGGTATAGCAAGGAAGTCAGCCACCATCACCTGAATTTGGCAGAGACTCAAACACAAGCAGGGCAATAGGGAAGCTTTATAGTGAGAAAAAAAGGAAGGCTTCGGGTATGCTCTGATTGGAGACTGTTTAGTATGGGAATACTCGAGGCAAACTAACTAGAAGCAGTGCATCCTATCTGATGTTTGGGAGATATGTTTGACTTTCTCTTTTTGGTCTTGAGTTGAAAGGTATAAAATGGGGAAGCTGGCAGTTACTAAGTCCTGATCCTTGTAGGTCAGTTACTGCCGAGGTTGTGGGTTAGAATTCTTTTGTCATAAATGGTCTGGCCATTGTTTATTTCTGTATTCAATCTCTCTGAACAAATATTCATTGAATACCTCTTAACTGATAAAATTGACAGTCTCACCCCTGGCTGCATATTAGAACCACCTGGGAAGTTTTAAAAGCACTACCCTAGACCAATGAAACCAGAACCTCTGGGAACAGAGCCCAGACATCATTATTTTTAACAGTTCCCCGGGTGATTGCAATGCACAGCCCTGGTCAACAAGCAAACAAATGAAGAACTGGCATGTTCTTTGGTAAGGCTGCTGACTTCGCCACTGATCCTCTTTTCTAGAACAGATATCATTAGCAAGGGCCTATAAGAAAATGGCTGGTTGGTAAAACTCAGAAGCCATGAAGTAAGGAAAGTGGCTTCACCAGGCATGGAGTAAATTCATAATAAACATGTGCCTTGGAATGAATGCATTTCCTAATATTTTTGTGCATTTACATGACAAAGTCTCTACAGGATTTTAAAAAGGCAATTTGGAGGATTTTACATAATAAGGGCTGTCATTTATTCAGCACATTCTATATTCTAGACATTATGCTGCATACTTTTTGTATTACCCCATTAATTCTTCACCACCATATTTCACAAGTTGCAAGAGAAATGTAGGTTTACCCCAATTGTCATCTTATATAATCTAATTATTTAATTAACAAGCATTTATTGAGCAACTACTATGTGCCAACACTAGCCTAGGTTCTGGGAAAGTAATAGGATAATAAACATGGTTTTTGCCCTCAGGGAGCTTAAAGAATAGTTAGAGATTAACATTAGTAAAGTAATCACTAGATATATCATTACAAATTGTACTCAGGTCTTGAAGGACAGGTATAGGGAGCTAATAATTGGCAAACTTTTTCTGTAAATGATCAAAGAGTAAATATTTTAGATCATTGTACAGTGTCTGTTGCAACTACAACCCTGCCATTGTATTGCAAAAGCTGCCATAGTATGTAAATAAATAGGTATAGCTGCGCCCAATAAAACTTTATTTACAAAAAATGGGAGGCTGGCTGGATTTAGCAAACCCTCCCCCTGCCTGGCCCCCACTATAGTTTGCAGACCTCTGGTTATAACATAGAGCTTTAATCCAGTCTGAGGAGTAAGGAAAGAGGGGGTTCTTTAAGTAAATGACATTTGAGTAGTGATTGCAAAATCTGTCTTTGGTATTCTGGCATCCCATATATCTTAAAATCTTTAAGTAAAAAAATACTCATATTTTGTTGGTATAAAGTTATGCTGGCATCTGGAAAAAAATTGAAGCCAGAATCATATGTCTTGAGAAATACCCAGAGTTGCATTCTGCATTAAAATTTTGAATCAAAAAATAATAAAATAAAATTTTGAATCAAAGTTGCAATCATTTGGAAGGTGTTCTTTTATTCCTCTAGGATACTCAAGAAAAAAAGGAAAAAAACAATGGAAAGAGACCTTCTTGAAAAAGTGAAATAGGAAGTAACAGTTTCCACATTTACAAATAACACTGTGTTAGAACCTTCACCTATTACATAAGATATCTAAGGATGACAAAAAAGAACCAGAAATGATTTCTTTGAAACAAAAACTCTGGCTCAAAAAAAAAAAAATTCTGTGGAATTCTGTAATTCCTATTGGGGGAAATGTTTAAAAATAACTTCTCCATGTTATCAGTTAAGAGATGGTATTTTCTGGGGGCACCTGGGTGATACAGTCAGTTAAGCATCTGACTCTTGGTTTCAGCTCAGGTCATGCTCTGAAGGTCATGGGATCGAGCCCAGATTTGGCCTCTGCACTAGATGCGAAGTCTGCTTGAGATTCTCCCTCTCCCTCTGCCCCTCCCCCCCAAATAAATAAATAAATCTTTAAGAGAGAGAGAGAGATGGTATTATCTGAAGATAGGGGAGTAAGAAAAGAGAAGGTTCTAATTTAAAATCTCCTCTTGGCATTCATGGACCAGAGCTTCCAACAGCTGGACAATTCTGAAAAACAATGCTCTGGAGTTTCAATAATGACATGATTGTCATTTTTAATTTTTTAAGACTACAGGTTTTTTTTAAAGATCAAAAACTATTTCATAATAAATGTTTCTTATTATTCAAGTTTTAGTCCTTTTTATGTAGCATCAATTTATTTTCATAGTATTTTATTTCTATTATATTTCTACAACAGAAAAATATATCTAGTATTTTTATAAGGTAATATTTTCATTTCCTTTTTTATAATAGACTTAAATACGTTTATATTTTAAATGCATTAAATATGAATTTTCTGCTTTTAATTAATCAATTTTTAATAAATATTACTCCTTTGGTATTTACAGCAACACTATGAGGGGGGTACTAGTATTATCCCCACTTACAGATACGGAAGTTGAAGTTCAGAGAGGTTAAAAAACTTGCCCAAGGTCACACAGTAGTAAATGGAAGAGCTGATTCAAAGCTAGGCCATCTACCTCCAGAGTCTATGCTCTTAACGGCAATGCTATGCTGACACTTTTTGGAAAAAAAAAAATAATAATGGTGTTGAAACTTGAAACAAATACTGAAATATCAGCATTGTCATTTTCTCTAATATCACAATTACTACATTTGGACTTAAATCTGAAGGATGAGTGGGTATTAGCTTGGTGAAAAGGGAGCATAAGAATATTCCAGATAGGGGAATAGAAAGGTCCCTGAGGTAGGAGCTACCACGCCCAGAGAAAGAACTGAAAGGAGGCTTCTAAAGGCCAGGTGTCCTCGGGCGCTTGGATGGCTCAGTTGGTTAATCGTCTGCTTTCCGCTCACTGGGATCAAGCCCCATGTCAGGATCCCTGCTCAGTGGAGAGCCTGCTTCTCCCTCTCCCTCTGCCTGCTGCTCTGCCTACTTGTGCTCTCTCTCTATCTCTCTGTCAAATAAATAAATAAAATCTTAAAAAAAAAATAAAGCCAGTTGTCCTGTATATGTTCATAATAAGCAGAAAGTCTTCGTTTTTAGCTGTTAAGAAAATATACGTATGCGCTGGGAGCCCTAGCGTGGGTGAAGAATAAAACTGTATTTTCACTTCGTGAGAGATTGTTGCTACCTGCCTCATCCTTGTACAATGTGGACCAGAAATGCTAAGCACCCATTGCATTGGAGAGGACTGAACTTGGATAGTGAGGGAAATGGAACAGAAGGAAATGATTTAGGGGCTGGTAGAGGAAATACAAAGGAGGAAGAAGGTGATGGAAAAATGAACAGGAGTGATCAGGAGACCCCAAATGCAAATCCTTCATCAAAGAAAAAGGTCACTATGTTCCCAAGGCATATATGGGCAGAAATGGTTCTTTTCATGTTTCTCTCAGCTTAAGGTCCTTTGCCCTTCACCATACCACCCTGCCAAATGTACCCAGTCATGCAACACAGAGAAAGTGAGCTCTGTTCTATTCTAAGACCTTCATATCCTTAATGTTCCTTATCAATTGCCACTGCTTTGTGGATGCTCCTACCTTCTGTGGGGACTGAGTTTCCAGAAGGACCATCCTATTCATCCCACAATCAAGTGCTCCAATCCCCCTCCTCGAGTATAAAGACGGTATGGTTTAGCTTGAGGAGGAAAATGGCCTACCTCAAGAGGTGACCCTTCTCTTTTCAGAGCTTCCTAGCTCCATAGCCACCCTTTCTCCTTCCACAAGTGAAGCCACAGTCTGACCTGGGGAGCTGCCATGGTACCATTTTTTGAGAATTTCTTTATGATTCGCTTGCTCCATGCCTTTTCATCATAGTCTTAAACACTGAACTTTAAAGAACCTGTTGTCAAGATGCCTCTTTGGGGGAATATGCTCCTAATGGGTTACCACTCCCACGGCTTTCCCCAACCCTGCCCTCCATAGCCATCTCAACCTCCAGAGATAAGAAGGGCCTTCCCACTAGCGTATTCTGATTCCTTCTCATTTATTATAATAATTGTACTCTCTCATGCCAAGCTATGCTTCCCACTCTATTTGCTGACAGGACAACATTGAGCCTCCCCAGCTTCATAGGGGAGGGGAAAATCAGCTCCATCCCTACAAGGGAGTGACTCCAAACCCATGCAGTATTCCCCTTTCCTCTCCTAGACACCCTTACTTAATCCAAATCATTTTCATGTTCCTGGTCTGACTTTCACCTTTGGATTATGACAACAATGAGTCTTCTATAGTGTGGCCTCCAGACAAAATAAACATGATGCCTGGATATGACCAGCTAGTGTTGGATGGTGCCATTATTCATTCATTCTTTTATTCATTCACCAAACATGTGCTCAATGTTTATTATACTTTAGTCACTCTGCCAGACAGTTAAGAATAAGATATGCACCCCCACCAGAAGCTCAGCAGTTAGTGGGGGGCATATAAAGATAATTATAATAACATTGTATTGCACCCTGAATTTTAGACCCTATGTGATATCCTATACAATATATGTTTGCTTTTATGGCAAGTATGTTATACTCCATGTATTTATAAAAATATTTGGCATCAAAAATCTTGGTAAACAATTGTTGGGTCTTTTCTCTCAAAAAGAAAAAAACGGAAAAATATAATGGCAGCTGAAGGTAGAATAAGCAGGCACTTAGTATCTAGCCATTTATCATGTCATGGAACAGACATGGGGAGAAAAACGACTGTTTGAAACAATTAGGAAAACAATCACATTAAAAAATAATAAAGGGAGCCCATTGAGAGGACTCAACTTAGCTATCTTATTTTGGTAATTAACAATCATAGACAAATGAGCTGAGAATTACCAAAATATCAAAACAATTAACCTTCTGCCAAGCCATAAGTCAGCCCAACACAGCTCTTAGAAAGTCAGTTAAGCTGTGTGACAAATGTAATTCGATAGGTCACCTCCAAAAGGCTCAGTTCAAAGGCTTGAGATACGGGTCTATGAAGAGGTAAAATAAATTAAACAGCTCCATGTAGACCATTGGTTCTGAAACTTGAGCCTGCATCACAATCACCTGGAGGGTTTGTTAAAACAGATTGCTCAGCCCTACCCTCAGAGTTTCTAAATCAGCAGGTCTGGGATGAAGCCCAAGAGTTTGAATTTCTGGTAAGTTTCCAGGTGCTGCTAAGGCTGCTGGTCAGGGACCATACTTTGAGAACCATAACTATGCGCCCTGGCTCTATATTAACATCACCTGGGGAGCTTTTCAAAAATTCCCAGGCCTTCAAGAAACAAATCATAATTTCTGAAGGTATGCCACAGGCTGCAGTATTTTTTTTTTTTTTGAGAATTTTATTTCTTGGGGAGGCAGAGCAATGTGGCGGAGGAGTAGGAGACCTGTATTTCGTCTGGTCTCAGGAATTCAGCTGGATAGGGATCAAACCATTCTGAACACCTACGAACTCAACAGGAGATCAAAGAAAAGAATAGCAACAACTCTCTGAGCAGAAAAGCGACCGCTTTCTGGAAGGTAGGTTGTGCGAAGTGAATCCGAGGCGATACTCGGGAGGATAGATGGCGGGGGAGGGGGCCTCCATCGGCCACTTCTGGCAAGTGATAGAGCAGCGGAGCACAAAATCGGAACTTTTAGAAGTCGGCTCCACTGAGGGACGTCACTCCAGTGGCTAAGCGGGGGGTGGAAACCTCGGGGGACAGTGTGGTCTCAGAACCCTCGAGGTCACAGAAAGACCGGGGGTGCCTGAGTGCAGCAGAGCTCCTGGGTATCGGAGGAGGGAAGCCAGTTGCAGAGACGGAGCCAGGGAATGGGCTCTCAGCTTTGGGTTGCCATAAACCGTGATCCACAGCAGTTGGGCCACTGCTCCTCCAGCAGGGACTCAACAAGCAGCAGAGCCGGGGAGACTCCCCTTCCTCCTCTGGGAGGAGCGGCGCGGGAGCACACCACAGGGATCTGCTGGGTTTGGAGACACCACACTGAGTCGGGAGCCAGAGATAGAAATACTTGGTCACAGGCTGGGTGAGCACAGAGTGCGGCCAAAGACTGGGGAGATGGGAGTGACTGACTGCTTTTCTCTGGGGGAACACTGAGTAGGGCCCCGAGTTCTCGGCTCCTCCGGGGCAGAGATTAGGAGGCCGCCATTTTCACTCTCATCCCCCAAAGCTATATGGAAAGCTTGCAGGGAACAAAAGCTCCCAAGAACAAACCCGAGCAGCTTACTTAGCCTGAACAAGGGCGGGGCAATTCTGACTCCAGCAAAGGCATTTGGAAACCACGGAAGCAGGCCCCTCCCCCAGAAGATCAGCAAGAACAGCCAGCCAAGACCAAGTTTACCGAATGAGAACGGGAGAACTCCAGCATTAGGGGAATACTGCAAATAGAATTCATGGCTCTTTTACCATGATTCATTAGTCTTTCAAAGTTAATTTTAATTTAATCTAAGTTAATATTAACTGTTTTTTTTATTTTCTTTTTCCCTTTTTCAACCAACATTTTATCAATACCTTTTTAAAAAAATTTTTTTTATTTTTCATTTTTAGAGTCATATTCTATACATTCATAGTAGTTACCCTTATTTTTGGCATATATATAAGTTGTTCTCTCTTTAAAATTTTGAGATACAGTTTCTTCTAACAGATCAAAATATACCCTAAATCTCTAGTGTATGCCTTTGTTCTAGTCTCCTGCCTGATCACATTCTCTCCCCCTTTTGTTTCTTTTTCTTTCTTTTTTTTATCCTTTCTTTTTTCAAGCACCTTATCAATTCCTTTTATAAAATCTTTTATAATTTTCATCTTTACAGTCATCTTCCATCCCTTTGTTGTATCAACCCTTATTTTGTACATATATAAGTCTTTCATTCTTTAAAATTTTAGGAGGCACTTTCTTCTAACAGAGCAAAATTCACCCAAAATGTAGTGTGTGGCACTGATCGATGCACCAGCCTTATCATAGTTGATCAAATTCTGTTTTTCTTTGTTTTGTTCTGTTTTTGTTTGTTTTTATCTTTATCTTTTTCTTTTTTTCCTCTTTATTTTTTCTTTCTTTCCCTTTCTTTTCCCCTGGTTTCAGGTCTTTTCTGACTTGCTTAGAGTATATTTTTTGGGATGTTGTTAACCTGTTAGCGTTCTGTTCTCTCATTCATCTATTCTCCTCTGGACAAAATGACAAGACGAAAGAAATCACCTCAACAAAAAGAATAAGAGGTAGTACCGTCTGCCAGGGACCTACTCAATACGGACATTAGTACAATGTCAGACCTAGAGTTCAGAATCATGATTTTAAAGATACTAGCTGGGCTTGAAAAAAGCATGGACGTTATTAGAGAAACTCTTCCTGGAGAAATAAAAGAACTAAATTCTAACCAAGTCGAAATCAAAAAGGCAGTTCATGAGGTGCAATAAAAAAATGGGGGCACTAACTGCTAGGATAAATGAGGCAGAAGAGAGAATTAGTGATATAGAAGACCAAATGATGGAAAATGAGAAGCAGAGAAAAAGAGAGATAAACAGCTACTGGATCACTAGGGCAGAATTCGAGAGATAGGCGATACAATAAGACGAAACAACATTAGAATAATTGGGATCCCAGAAGAAGAAGAAAGAGAGAGAGGGGCAGAAGGTATATTGGAGCAAATTATAGCAGAGAACTTCCCTAATGTGGGGAAGGAAACAGGCATCAAAATCCAGGAGGCACAGAGAACCCCTCTCAAAATCAATAAAAATAGGTGAACACCCCGACATCTAATAGTAAAACTTATGAGTCTCAGAGACAAAGAGAAAATCTTGAAAGCAGCTCAGGAGAAGAGATATGTAACCTATAATGGTAGAAACATTAGATTGGCAACAGACCTATCCACAGAGACTTGGCAGGCCAGAAAGGCCTGGCATGATATCTTCAGAGCACTAAATGAGAAAAATATGCAGCCAAGAATACTATATCCAGCTAGGCTGTCATGGACAATAGAAGGAGAGATAAAAAGCTTCCAGGACAAACAAAAACTACAGGAATTTGCAAACACGAAACCAGCCCTCCAAGAAATATTGAAAAGGGTCCTCTAAGCAAAGAGAGAGCCTAAAAGCAGCATAGACCAGAAAGGAACACAGACAATATACAGTCACAGTCACCTTACAGGCAATACAATGGCACTAAATTCCTATCTTTCAATAGTTACCCTTAAAGTAAATGGGCTAAATGCCCCAATCAAAAGACACAGGCTATCAGATTGGATTAAAAAACAAGACCCATCAATACACTGTCTGCAAGAGACTCATTTTAGACCAAAGACACTCCCACATTGAAAATGAGGGGGTGGAAAACCATTTACCATGCTAATGGACACCAAAAGAAAGCTGGGGTGGCAATCCTTATATCAGAAAAATTAATTTTAAACCAAAGACTGTATTAAGAGATGAGGAAGGACGCTATATCCCACCTAAAGGGTCTATCCAACAAGAAGATCTAATAATTGTAAATATCTATGTCCCTAACATGGGAGCAGCCAATTATATAAGGCAATTAATAAAAAAAGCAAAGAAACACATTGACAACAATACAATAATAGTGGGAGACTTTAACACCCCCCTGACTGAAATGGACAGATCATCTAAGCAAAAGATCAACAAGGAAATAAAGACTTTAAATGACACACTGGACCAAATGGACTTCACAGACATATTTAGAACATTCCATCTCAAAGCAATGGAATACACATTCTCCAGTGCCCATGGAACATTCTCCAGAATAGATCACATCCTAGGTCACAAATCAGGTCTCAACCGGTACCAAAAGATTGGGATTATTCCCTGCATATTTTCAGACCACAATGCTTTGAAACTAGAACTCAATCACAAGACGAAAGTCGGAAAGAACTCAAGTACACGGAGGCTAAAGAGCATCCTACTAAAGAATGAATGGGTCAACCAGGAAGTTAAAGAAGAATTAAAAAAATTCATGGAAACCAATGAAAATGAAAAAACTTCAAAATCTTTGGGATGCAGCAAAGGCAGTCCTAAGAGGAAAGTATATAGCAATACAAGCTTTTCTCAAGAAACAAGAGAGGTCTCAAATACACAACCTAACCCTACACCTAAAGGAGCTGGAGAGAACACAGCAAATAAAGCCTAAACCCAGCAGGAGAAGAGAAATAATAAAGATCAGAGCAGAAATCAATGAACTAGAAACCAAGAGAACAGTAGAACAGATCAACGAAACTAGGAGCTGGTTCTTTGAAAGAATTAACAAGATTGATAAACCCCTGGCCAGACTTATCAAAAAGAAAACAGAAATGACCCAAATCAACAAAATCATGAATGAAAGAGGAGAGATCACACCCAACACCAAAGAAATACAAACAATTCTAAGAACATATTATGAGCAACTCTATGACAGCAAATTAGATAACCTGGAAGAAATGGATGCATTCCTAGAGATGTATCAACTACCGAAATTGAACCAGGAAGAAATAGAAAACCTGAACAGACCTATAACCACTAAGGAAATTGAAGCAGTCATCAGAAATCTCCCAAGAAACAAAAGCCCAGGGCCAGATGGCTTCCCAGGGGAATTCTACCAGACATTTAAAGAAGAATTAATACCTATTCTCCTGAAACTGGTCCAAAAAATAGAAATGGAAGGAAAACTTCCAAACTCATTTTATGAGGTCACCATTACCTTGATCCCCAAACCAGACAAAGACCCCATCAAAAAGAATTACAGACCAATATCCTTGATGAACATGGATGCAAAAATTCTCACCAAAATACTAGCCAATAGGATCCAACAGTACATTAAAAGGATTATTCACCACAACCAAGTAGGATTTATCCCCCGGCTGCAAGGTTGGTTCAACATCCACAAATCAATCAACGTGATACAATACATTAACAAAAGAAAGAACAAGAATCATATGATCCTCTCAATAGATGCAGAAAAAGCATTTGACAAAGTACAGCATCCTTTCTTGATCAAAACTCTTCAGAGTATAGGGTTAGAGGGTACATACCTCAATATCATAAAAGCCATCTATGGAAAACATACAGCGAATATCATTCTCAATGGGGAAAAGCTAAGAGCTTTCCCCCTAACGCCAGGAATGCGGCAGGGATGTCCACTATCACCACTGCTATTCAACATAGTATTAGAAGTCCTAGCCACAGCAGTCAGACAACAAAAAGAAATAAAAGGCATCCAAATCAGCAAAGAGGAAGTCAAACTCTCACTCTTTGCAGATGATATGATACTTTATGTGGAAAACCCAAAAGACTCCACCCCAAAACTGCTAGAACTCATACAGGAATTCAGTAAAGTGGCAGGATATAAAATCAATGCCCGCAAATCAGTGGCATTCCTATACACCAACAACAAGACAGAAGAGAGACAAATTAAGGAGTCGATCCCATTTACAATTGCACCCAAAACCATAAGATACCTAGGAATAAATTTAACCAAAGAGGCAAAGGATCTGTACTCAGAAAACTATAAAATACTCATGAAAGAAATTGAGGGAGGCACAAAGAAATGAAAAAACGTTCCATGCTCATGGATTGGAAGAACAAACATTGTGAAGATGTCAATGCTACCTAGAGCAATCTACACATTCAATGCAATCCCCATCAAAATACCAACCACTTTTTTCAAAGAAATGGAACAAATAATCCTAAAATTTGTATGGATCCAGAAGAGACCCCGAATAGCCAGAGAAATGTTGAAAAAGAAAAGCAAAGCTGGCGGCATCCCAATTCCGGACTTCCAGCTCTATTACAAAGCTGTCATCATCAACACAGTATGGTACTGGCACAAAAACAGACACATAGATCAATGGAACAGAATAGAGAGCCCAGAAATGGACCCTCAACTCTATGGTCAACTTATCTTTGACAAAGCAGGGAAGTATGTCCAGTGGAAAAAAGGCAGTCTCTTCAACAAATGGTGTTGGGAAAATTGGACAGCCACATGCAGAAGAACGAAACTGGACCATTTCCTTACACCACACACAAAAATAGACTCCAAAAGGTTGAAAGACCTAAACGTGAGACAGGAGTCCATCAACATCCTAAAGGAGAACACAGGCAGCAACCTCTTCAACCTCAGCCGCAGCAACTTCTTCCTAGAAACATCACCAAAGGCAAGGGAAGCAAGCGCAAAAATGAACTATTGGGATTTCATCAAGATAAAAAACTTTTGCACAGCAAAAGAAACAGTCCACAAAACCAAAAGACAACCGACAGAATGGAAGAAAATATTTGCAAATGACATATCAGATAAAGGGCTAGTATCCAAAATCTCTATAGAACTTATCAAACTCAACACTCAAAGAAATGGGCAGAAGACATGAACAGACATTTTTCCAAAGAAGACATCCAAATGGCTAACAGATACATGAAAAAGTGCTCAACATTGCTTGGCATCAGGGAAATCCAAATCAAAACCTCAATGAGATACCACCTCACACCAGTCAGAACGGCTAAAATTAACAAGTCAGGAAACGACAGATGTTGGCAGGGATGCGGAGAAAGGGGAACCCTCCTACACTGTTGGTGGGAATGCAAGCTGGTGCCACCACTCTAGAAAACAGTATGGAGGTTCCTCAAACAGTTGAAAATAGAGCTACCATATGATCCAGCTATTGTACTACTGGGTATTTACCAGAAAGATACAAATGTCGGGATCCGAAGGGGTACGTGCACCCCGATGTTTATAGCAGCAATGTCCACAATAGCCAAACTGTGGAAAGAGCCAAGATGTCCATCGACAGATGAATGGATAAAGAAGAGGTGGTATATATACACAATGGAATATTATGCAGCCATCAAAAGGAAGGAGATCTTGCCATTTGCAACGACGTGGATGGAACTGGAGGGTGTTATGCTGAGTGAAATAAGTCAGTCAGAGAAAGACATGTATCATATGACCTCACTGATATGAGGAATTCTTAATCTCAGGAAACAAACTGAGGGTTGCTGGAGTGGTGGGGGTGTGGGAGGGATGGGGTGGCTGGGTGATAGACATTGGGGAGGGTATGTGCTATACTGAGCACTGTGAATTGTGCAAGACTGTTGAATCACAGATCTGTACCTCTGAAACAAATAATGCAATAGATGTTAAGAAAAAAAAAGAGTAAGATAGCAGGAGGGGAAGAATGAAAGGGAGTAAGTTGGAGGGGGAGACGAACCATGAGAGACGATGGACTCCTAAAAACAAACTGAGGGTTCTAGAGGGGAGGGGGGTGGGGGATGGGTTTGCCTGGTGATGGGTATTAGGGAGGGCATGTTTTGTGTGGAGCACTGGGTGTTATGCACAAACAATGAATCATGGAACACTACATCAAAAACTAATGATGTAATGTATGGTGATTAACATAATAAAAATTTTAAAGAAAAAAAAAGAATTTTATTTCTTATTTGACAGAGAGAGGGAGACAAAGAGTACACAAGCAGGGGGAGTAGCAGATAGAGGGATAAGCAGGCTCTCTGCTGAGCAGAGAGCCCGATTTGGGGCTCAATCCCAGTACACTGGGATTATGACCTGAGCCAAAGGCAGATGCTTAATGACTGAGCCACCCAGGAGCCCCAGGCTACAGTATTTTTTAAAGTTCCCTGAGTGAGACCACTATGTAGCCATAGCTGAGAACTAGAAACACTAGTAACTCCCATAATTTATGTGAAACAAATGGCAGAGAAGATAATACAGAATAATAATTTAAGGCCTGAAAGCCTGAACCAAAATCCCACATGGGACCTTCAGAAACAGGCATGCCATGTTTTGGGGTGACTTAAAGTCTCAGAAATTTTCAGGTAGAAAAAAAATTGTAGCATAGGAATTTTACCGAAATCTAATTTGTAAGGGGGTAGGGAGGAAATGAGTACTTTGGGTTGATTACGTGGTGGAATTATATAACCCAGAGAAAACTGAAAAAAATCACTTCCCAAAATGTAAACAGCCACTAGACAGGAGTGAATTTTAATCTAGTTGTGTAAAAGTGCAGTATTTCATCTCTGTAAAAGATACATTAATGCCATTGCCTCTGAACCCCAGCTGCTTCTGAGAAAAGCAGCTTCTGCAGAAGGTCTGGTCTGGATGACCAAGATTTTCCATTTCTTTTGCACCAGCCATTCTTACCCTGCCCTACCTCTCTAGCCCAGCTGATTGGACCTGGTTGGGCAGCTGATACAAAGACACTGAATTCTTTGCCTAAGGCAAGTCATCCTGGGAGCTGGGGGTTCTGCCAAAACAGATATGATGAATATTTGCTGAGCCAAGCAGATTTCCTCTCTCATTATTGGAACTGGAAATAGAGGAAGAATAAGGCAGGTGGTGGTGCCCAACAGATGTAGGCAGCCCAAACAGGGGTGGATGCACTAGAGAAGCTGATCCTGATGGTGGAGGAGTCCAAAGGTGGATCCTGAACCACCTGGAACTGCCTCAGATCCCAGTCTCTCTCCACTTCCTGGCTCCAGAAGACCAAACCCATGAGGTGGATTTCCATGAGTTCCCTCATCCACCTTTGCCCCAAACGTAGCTTTAGAATAACTGTCCCCTTTCTGAGGTTACCTGAGTCTCTGCTACCCTTGATGAAGAGTAGTTTAACTGGAGATTCTGGAAGCAGATTCTTGCTTCCCCTCCAGATCTGTCCTCTCCTCCCCTATGTGCTCATCCCCTAAGCAAACCTGTCAGGGCATGTGCCAGGCATGGTCTTGTCTGAAGGCAAGAAGGTCAGTTTGTTTAGGAGCTCTGAAATTTAACTTCTCTGGCATTGGAGTCTTTGTTTATTTTTTTCCCTTTATTTTGGGCCCTTTTATACCTCATAGGATCATGAAGAAGATGGAGTAGAAAGCATGCAAGCATTTAATAGAAGTGTGTGTGTGTGTGTGTGTGTGTGTGTGTGTATGAATGTTCACATACTCTAGTGTCAGACTGTCTAAGTTCAAATCTCAGCCCTACATCTTCCTAGCTGTGTGACATTCAGTAGGTTACTTAACATCTCTAGGACTGGAGCTAATAATAAAACACTCCTCATCCAATTGGCAGGAATAAGTGAAATACATATATATATTATATATGTATATATTTATTTTTATATATAGTTATATATATAAGACTTATATATAAATCTTAGCCCACTGCCTGTACAAGGTAAGCATTCCACCAGTGTCAGCTACAATTACCACACAAATACAAGAGATTATTTACCCATTTAAAGAGTTTTCTGAAGAGGAATGGATTCTCACATTTAGAGGTTGGTAAAAGGGCCTGACAATTGGATTGGCCTCTCACTGCAGGTCTCTTACCTATAACTGTGAGTTAAGTTAGAGCTGTGGTAATAGGAAACCATCTGGAACCTTTGCATAAGCAGCTATAAATCTTTCTTGGGCCTCCAAGGGACTCTGTCAGCCTTCATCTAAGAAGCAAGGCTCTCCCATGGGCAACTGAAATACAATCATTGAGATAAGAAAAGCTCCACTAATTAAAATATAGCACGTGTGGTCATGAGGGACACCTCCACCTACGTGTAATCTTACACTTGCCTCATCCACTTTGCAATTTTAAGCCCTAGTCCTGCCTTCTGGGACAGGATGCAGGCATGTGAGGTTCCAGAAGGGAAAAACAAGAAACAGAGGACCCTCCAGACATAAACTCTTTAATCTGACATTAGGCAGTAAGCAAGCTTTCGTTCAGCAAGTAAACTCACATAATCCAAAGACTTGTACCAAATCCAAGCCATGTTTTTTGTCCTTAATGACTCCGAACATAGATAAGGAGGAAGAGGTGCCTGTGGAAATGCCTATGTTTGCCAGGCTCTTGGAAACAGAAAAGTAGGTCTTACTAGGCTTCCATATATGTGGAATTTAAGAAACAAAACAGAGAGGGGCAAAACAAGAAACAGACCCTGACTACAGAGAACAAACTGATGGTTGGGGGGTGGGTAAAATAGGTGAAGAGGATAAAGGAGGGCACTTGTGATGAGCACTAGATGTCATATGGAAGTGCTGAATCTCTAAATTGTACATGTGAAACTAATATTTCACTATGTTAACTGGAATTTAAATAAAAACTTAAAAAAATTGAAAATGAAAAAAAAATCTACATGGCCAGTTCTTCCAGATTCTGATCCTCCACACAAAAATTAAAATATCTTAATTCCTAGGGCTCCTGGGTGGCTCAGTCGGTTAAGCATCTGCCTTTGGCTCAGGTCATGATCCCAGGGTCCTGGGATTAAGCCCTACATTGGGCTCCCTGCTTAGCGGGGAGTCTGTTTCTCCCTCTGCCGCTCCCCTTGCTCATGCTTTCTCTCTCTCTCTCTCTCTCTCAAATAAATAAATAAATAGATAAATAGAATCTTTAAAATATCTGAATTCCTGAATGCATATTTTACTGATTACAATGAACTTTCAGCCTTCCTGAATGGGTGGGGGAAAAATTTGCATGTCTGGATTGCAAAATTATTAGCATATAATGACATTCTCAGTAATAAAAATGAAGTGAATAAGATAAAATGCTGATGACATAGACTGAGTCAGTTACAACTGCTTACACTAGGACAGTTAGAGCTTTCTCTGAAAACTCTCTGTGTTGGAAAAAATATGCAATGGAAAAAAGACAGTCTCTTCAATAAATGGTGCTGGGAAAATTGGACAGCCACATACAGAAGAATGAAACTGGACCATTCTCTTACACCATACACAAAGATAAACTCAAAATGAATAAAAGACCTCAATGTCAGACAGGAATCCATCAAAATCCTAGAAGAGAACATAGGCAGTAATCTCTTTGACATCGCCCACAGCAACTTCTTTCAAGATACATCTCCAAAAGCCAGTGAAACAAAAGCAAAAATGAACTTTTGGGACTTCATCAAGACAAAAAGCTTCTGCACAGCAAAGGAAACAGTCAACAAAACAAAGAGGCCACCCACAGAATGGGAGAAGATATTTGCAAATGACACTACAGATAAAGGGCTAGTATCCAAGATCTATAAAGAACTTCTCAAACTCAACACCCAAAAAACAAATTATCAAGTCAGAAAATGGGCAGAAGACATGAGAAGACACTTCTCTGAAGAAGACATACAAATGGCAAACAGACACATGAAAAAATGTTCATCATCATTAGCCATCAGGGAAATTCAAATCAAAACCACATTGAGATAGCACCTTACACCAGTTAGAATGGCAAAAATGGACAGGGAAAGAAACAACAAATGTTGGAGAGGTTGTGGAGAAAGGGGAGCCCTCTTACACTGTTGGTGGGAATGCAAGTTGGTACAGCCACTTTGGAAAACAATGTGGAGGTGCCTCAAAAATTTTAAAAATAGAGCTACCCTATGACCCAGCAATTGCACTCCTGGGTATTTACCCCAAAGACACAGATGTAGTGAAAAGAAGGGCCATATGCACCCCATGTTCATAGCAGCAATGTCCGCAATAGCCAAACTGTGGAAAGAGCCGAGATGCCCTTCAACAAACAAATGGATAAAGAAGATGTGGTCCATATATACAATGGAATATTACTCAGCCATCAGAAAGTATGAATACCCACCATTTGCATCAAAATTGATGGGACTGGAGGAGATTATGCTATGTGAAATAAGTCAAGCAGAGAAAGTTAATTATCATATGGTTTCACTTATTTGTAGAACATAAAGAATAGCATGGAGGACATTAGGAGAAGGAAGGGAAAAATGAAGGGGGGGAATCGGAGGGAGAGATGAACCATGAGAGACTATGGACTCTGAGAAACAAACAGAGTTTTAGAGGGGAGGGGTGTGGGGGGATGGGTTAGCCTGGTGATGGGTATTAAGGAGGGCACGTACTGCATGGAGAACTGGGTGTTATACGAAAACAATGGATCGTGGATCACTACATCAAAAACTAATGATGTATGGTGACTAACATAACATAAAAAAAAAAAAACTCTCTGTGTTGAAGGAGCTTTAGAATAACTGTCCCCTTTCTGAGGTTACCTGAGTCTCTGCTACCCTTGATGAAAAGAGTAGCACTATCCAATACAATAGCCACTAGCCATATGTGTAGCAAAATGTGGCTACTACAACTGAGATACTGAATTGTAAATTTTACTTAATTTGAATTTAAATTTAAATACCTACATGTGGCTAATGGCTACCATTTTGGAAGTTGCAGAAGGATCAGAGATTGGGTTAAATCTGAGGTAACAATGGATGTGCCTTGCATGTGACATTTCAGAATTGACACAACATAAGTTATTTACCTATCATCTGTCTTCTAAAAATACAAAAATACAGTCAGAATATACAATACCTACTCCCTCAACACATAAAACAAAAACTGGTTATCTGAGCTTTCTGATTAGCTTATATTTCAGATAAAGAGGTATTTGCCATATATTTAACTGTCAAAAAAATTTACAAGAGTCACAGAATTCTATAACTGGAAGCATAGTATTCAAAAGTCAGATTGTCGGGGCACCTGGATGGCTCAGTCGGTTAAGCATCTGCCTTTGGCTCAGGTCATGATCCTGGGGTTCTGGGATTGAGCCCGAATCAGGCTCCCTGCTCAGTGGGAAGCCTGCTCCCCCTGCTTGGGCACTCTCTTTCTCCCTGTGTCAAATCAATCAATCAATCAATCAATCAATCGATCAAATCTTTAAAAAAACCAACAAAAATGAAAGTCAGATTGTTTGGAAATATTTGGAGATATTTTGGGTTGTAATAAAGACTAGGAGTTGTTCCTATTCAGAGGTCAGAGATTTTAAGTGTCCCGCAATGTGCAGGACAGTCTCACACATGGAAGAATTCTCCTGCCTCAGGGCCAATTGCTCATCCATTGAAAATCTTTCTGTCCAACCATTTATTTTAAGAATTAGGAAGTTGCTTACCAGGAAATTAAGTGCCCTGCTTTGGATCCTGCAGCTAGTGGAGTCAATACTAAAACCCAGTTCCCCAGACACGGTATAGGAGGCCAAATGGCAGCTAGGGGTTAAATGTATTTGTGCTAATTATTCTGTAAGCTGCATTAAATTATTATGAGAAATAAATGAATACACAGCAAAAGATGTTTTCTTACAGTTCACCATCCTTAAACTCAGAGTAAAATTGAAAGAAAAATTATCATACTGAGGACTTCTGATGTTCTCATAGACTGGCAACTGGGCAGAGCCCCAGGGCATGAAAAGCTATGACATTTTCAGTGAATGGTGAAAATGTGTCTTTGGAGAACTGTGGGTACTAGAGTTGGGGGAGGGAACACAATGGAAGAGGGACTCTAAATGCTAAAGCACTCACTTTATCCTCTGGGCAGATAAAGAGCTTCTAGAATTTGGTTTCTAAAATGATAATTCTGGGGGCACCTGAGTGGTGCAGTTGATTAAGCATCCCACTCTTGGTTTCGGTTCAGGTCATGATTTCCGGGTCATGAGACTGAGTCCCACGTCTGGCTCTGCACTCAGTGCAGAGTCTGCCTGAGATTCTCTCTCCCTCTCCCTCTGCCCCTCCCCCTCTCCCTCTGCCCCTCCCCAACACTCTCTCTCTAAAATTAATTAATTAATTAACTAATTAATTAGTTAGTTAATTAATTAATTTAAAAATGATAATCCCAATGGTAGATGAGAGAACACTATCAGGAAGACCAGTTGGGAGGCTTGAAATTATGAGCAAGGGATAAGAAAACCTGAACTATGTGGCACTACTCAACAGGTACAAAAGGGTGCGTGGATTCAAGAGACATTTCTGACGAGAAACATTAAAAAGATTTTATTGGCCAGTTGGCTATGAAGAAATGATATAGTAAAACTCTGGCCTCAGTAAAACTGTATCCCCACAAGTTTGAAACTGGTCCTTAACCCAACGACACACACATTCCTAGTCCAGGAATGGTAGGAAACACTTTTTTTTACAGGGCTAAATAAACTATGCTTACATTTCAAGATGGATAAAAAAAATAACAAATATAATTTGACTTAATTTCAAAGAATTTCTGAGCAGAGAATATCAGGTGTCATATATTAGATCAGAAAAAGAAAGAGATTAAATAGATTGTTAAAACTGACAGAACAATGAAAGATATTTTATCAATACTGGTATTTGGAAGTGTTGGAATGATGGGTGTATGGGCTTTCCCAGGCAAGCAGAATGGCAGTCTTAAAAATGAGCTCTGCTTTTGTGAGGCTGGGCTAGAAATTTATTACTTTAATATAAATTTTCAACTGATGTCAGCGTTTTAAAAAATAACAGCATCAGTGCACAAAATATCGAGTTTTATCCTGCATTAAAATACTTGCTCTTAGTAATGTGATTTTTTTTAAATTGATACCCTAATTATGCAGATGTTCATTCCTGAATGAAATATAGCCAAAGAAGAACCAGGCCAGCCAGACCTGTTGCCTAAAGATACCTTCCTTTCCAGAGGCCTTATTTAAAGGACTTCGGTTCCACTAGAATCAAAAATAGAGAAATTGCAGTTGTTTAAAACAACAAAAATTGCTTTGTTGTTCATACCATCTATGTATTGTGAGTTGTCAATCAGGGATTCAGGCTAGTGGAGAAGTCCTCATCTCAGAAGTTGCCAGTTGTCATGGTAGAAGGAAAACAGAATGCAGCAAAACGTACCCTGATTCTTAAACTTTCTACCCAGAAAGATTACAAATCATTGCCAAAGAAAATCACATGGCCACACTTAACTTCCCATAGGTGGAAAATAAAGTTCTGCCACGTGCCTGGAAGGAAAGAGTGGCGGTACACCTACGAAATGGAACATTTTCAAAAAGTCTTAATAAATACCTAGGACAGACTGTGTCTTAGGTCCTTGAAGCATGACCAGTAACCTCTCCTTTGTATTTTTCTTTGAGATGGAGCTCATGAACTTTTTGCAAGGAGCCCATTTTAAGTGACCATTTCAATGAAAATCAAAAAGGTGTGCAAGAAAGTCCATTTGTATCATTTATTTATAATCTTGAAGAAAAAACAATGCTCAGAGATTATTCTAATAATAATAGCTAACATTTCTTGAATGCTGACAACATGCCAGGCATTGTTCTAAGCACTTTGCATGTATTAACTCATTTTATACTCATAACAACCTATGAAAGGCCACAGTTATTATTCCTACTTTACAGATAAATAATCAGGCATAGGGAGATTAAGCAATTTTTCCAAGGCCATAGAGCTAATAAGTGGAAAAACAAAACAAAAAAACCCCAAAAAACTGAACCAAGCAAAATACCTCCAGAGCTAGATTGCTTAACCACTTCTTACTTCCACAATTAATAACAACAAATAAAACTAAATACACATTTAATTGAAGTACTATTTCAGTAGCTGGGAAAATGAAGTCAAACTATAATGATTTGACATTTCATTTTCATTGCATTCCAATATTCCATCAAC
The DNA here is from genome assembly GCF_003265705.2 of Callorhinus ursinus. Classification (NCBI taxonomy): domain Eukaryota; kingdom Metazoa; phylum Chordata; class Mammalia; order Carnivora; family Otariidae; genus Callorhinus; species Callorhinus ursinus. The sequence continues at coordinate 118,725,544 of NW_027397063.1, forward strand.
ATTCTAATATTTACATGTTTTTATAACACTGGATATTTATACTGAATTGTTACATCATCTTTACCCATCTCATAATTGCTAACTATATATTTTTTTAAAACACCTTACTTTTCTAAAGGAATCTTTTAATATTCCCAGCACCAGAAGGGATGTGATACTTTATGTTAAATTTACCATATTGACTACACGGGGTCAAGCTCCTTCAGGTCAGTGTAATGAACAATTATTGCTCTAAGTACATAAAGCCACCTCCACCCTTCCTCTACCTTCTTCTGGAAATAGTCTCTTCCCTCTCTTTTTCCATTCTATCAATGTGGTAACCTCTGGACCAATTATCTTGTACAAAATGTGCCCTGGCCACAGTTAATTGGTCCAGGGGAAGGTATCTGGGCCAATCACCTACCAGAATCTGTCCTGGCCAGCAGATTGGTTCCAGACAGCATTTCATACAAGCTGAGCCACTCAGAGTTTTTGACCGGGGATTTGGTAAATGAAAATGAGTAGAATCCATCTCTTTCCAGATGACTGAAATTATAAATGGAAAGCTCAGGTAAGTCCTGTCAACAGCCATGTTTTCTTCTCATGTGAAGCAGAGCAAGCCAGTTGAAAAAATAAGAAAGAGAAAAATAAAGACACAAACAGGCAAAAGGTGAAGAGAGGGGCCTGCCCCAAATTGGCATCCCAGCCCCACTCCTGCCTTTGAGATCTGTGGACACTGAAGCATCATTGCTTCAACCACTGTTACTTGACTTTCTGTCATTTGCTACCAAAATAGCCCTAATGAATACAATCAACTTCTAAAATTCTTTATTCAACTGGTATATTATTGAAAGATCTCAAAAGAACATGCGTGCAATCATGGTTGCTTATGATTCACCAAAAGAAACAAAGTGATCAAAATTGAACAGAAGATTGGAGAGATTCCATGATAACTAATTACCCACATAATACAACCACAAGAAAAGAGGTGATTTCAGATTTTCTCTAATTTTTGCTTGTCCTGGCAAAAGGATAAACAAACCAGAGCTATCTGTTATTTTCTGGTTACTCAGAAAGGAGCAATAATAAGATAAAAATCATTTGGAACATGCTATCCAGTGACCAGAACCCCAATTTCAGCATCTCCGGTGGAGGACAAAATTTTAGGGATCTCCTCCTCTAAAGTCTTCTTATAGTATGTCTATTTCTTTGAGATTATGATGGGATTCTATCTTTCTAGAAAGATCCAATATATGTTTTTTTTCCCAACACCACCAAGCAATTCTCCAGTTCTCAGCAGACATTGACTGGGTGCCCTACAGCTTAACTCAGTTTTGTTAAAGCAGCTAAATTTAGTTAATTCAGTTTAACTCCAGATAGATGGTGTCAGATTCCACAGGTCAAGGGCTTAGTCCCACAAAACTACATCCCCTCCCCTGACTTCAGAAAACAATTGCAAGTCCACGTTTTCACCTGTTCCTCTGACCTACCACACCCTCCTCAGGTTCAAGTAATTTGATAGATCAGCTCTCAGAAGTTAGAGAAATATTTACTTATATTTACCAGTTTATTATAAAGGATATTATAAAGGATAGCGATGAACAGCCAGATGATGAATACATAGGGCAAGGTACATGGGAAGGGGCACAGTGCTTCAATGCACATGCTCTCTCTAGGTACACCACTCACCCAACACCTCCATGTGTTCACCAGCTTGAAAGCTCTCCAAAACCCAACCTTTTGGAGTTTTATGGAGGCTTCTTTACATAGGCATAGATCATTGGCCATTGATGACTGAACTCAATCTCCAGTCCCTTGCCCCTCCTTGGAGGTAGGGTTGGGGGTGGGAGGTTAGTGGGACTAAAAGTTCAAATCCTCTAATCACAAGGTTGTTCCCCCTGGCAATCAGCCCCCATCCTTAGGTTACCTAGAGACTTTCCAAATGTCATGTAATTAACATAACATAAGACAACTTTCTCTTAGGAAATTCCAAGGGTTTTTAGGAGCTCTGTGCCAGGAATAAAGGCCAGATATATATTTATTATAAATCACAATAGAACAGTGGGGGAACAAATTCCTTCTCAAGACACAGATTATGGAAATGGTCATTAGGATTCCTCCTCCATTATCATGAAGCTCTAGAATTTGGAGGGATCCCAGCTTCACCTAAGAACGTATTCTAATTCCTTTCCCTTTTAATCCTCTAAATTATATAAACCACTCTCCTGATAGCCATATTGACAATATATCCTCTAGGAACCATTAACTGGACAGGTTTCCAGTCTCAAGTAAAAGAAAATCATATTATATCATCATTATCAGTTCAAGCAATCCTTATTCATATTAATAAATGGGAATAAAATGTGAATTATCCGAGGCAGCAGATAATTCCAGTTTAAGTTTTACAGTTAAGTCAGTTTATCTGCTTTGTAGATTCTCCAAGATCTCTTCCTCACCATTATATAGAGGGTCCTAGGTTATAAAGTATCAAGTAGGAAGGAACTTGAAGCCAGGAACTGAGAAGGAAAGATGAGTTTTGACTATCAGTAAATGGGGGAATGGATGTATCTTAATATCAAATACAAATGATATTTTAATAATCTGATTCTTTATGTGGATAACCAAAATAATTACTACAGATGATTATGGAATACAGTTAGACACCCCAATATATACATAAGCACATCCATACATTCACCAAACTCACAAACTTCAAGCTTCAACTCTCTATTGGTAAGGTTTAATGAGAAAAGATAAAAAATAAGAGAAAACTCTCTTTTATAAAGAATACTAGCTTAGCCTTGGCTTCCAAAGCAAAACGTGAGGCAAAAATTTCCTTGCAGGTAGGTTATTTTGGAATGTGATTCATAGGGAGCAAGACTGCAGGATGGAAAAAGCATAACAGGAAGAAGGCAAAGCCAACACAAGGATGTATTATTGAGTTGGCTATTCCTATGAGCAGCCAGTACTTGATCTGCCAGGACCTTCCAAGAGGCCTTATGAAGTGTATCTCAGAAGTGTTACCCTGGGGACAAAGGATGAAGCCTTTATTCATCTGTTCCTCTCTCCCATTGGTCAAGGGTGATTCAAGTGAGAGTTTATTCACCCTGAATTTCTGAGTTGCCTATCTCTAAGTACAGAGCAGGATCCCATGATGTGGTATCAGATAAGCAATAGGGCAAGAAACTAGAGGTACGAGGTTGTGGCATGAGCCCATAGGAAGTCTCAGTCTAACTATCCTTGCATTGACTAGATAAAGTCTGCAGGAACTCATTGCCACAGAAGTAACTCAAGTTAAGAGGTGGATCTGACAAATTTATAAAGTAACACACAAAAGCTATACAATCATATGCACAAGGTCATAGGATTTGAAATAAAGAAATCTGCTTTTGAGGCAGCTTTCAGAAATGTATCTTTTTCCCTTTCTCCACATCCCCGCCAACATCTGTTGTTCCCTGACTTGTTAATTTTAGCCACTCTGACGGGTGTGAGGTGGTATCTCATTGAGGTTTTGATTTGGATTTCACTGATGCCGAGCGATGTGGAGCACTTTTTCATGTGCCTGTTGGCCATTTGGATGTCTTCTTTGGAGAAATGTCTGTTCATGTCTTCTGCCCATTTCTTGATTGGATTATTTGTTCTTTGGGTGTTGAGTTTGATAAGTTCTTTATAGATTTTGGATACTAGCCCTTTATCTGATATGTCATTTGCAAATATTTTCTCCCATTCTGTCGGTTGTCTTTTGGTTTTGTGGACTGTTTCTTTTGCTGTGCAAAAGCTTTTTATCTTGATGAAATCCCAATAGTTCATTTTTGCCCGGGCTTCCCGTGCCTTTGGCGATGTTTCTAAGAAGAAGTTGCTGCGGCTAAGGTCGAAAAGGTTGCTACCTGTGTTCTCCTTTAGGATTTTGATAGACTCCTGTCTCACGTTTAGGTCTCTCAACCATTTGGAGTCTATTTTTGTGTGTGGTGTAAGGAAATGGTCCAGTTTCATTCTTCTGCATGTGGCTGTCCAATTTTCCCAACACCATTTGTTGAAGAGACTGTCTTTTTGCCATTGGACATTCTTTCCTGCTTTGTCAAAAATAAGTTGACCATAGAGTTGAGGGTCCATTTCTGGGCTCTCGATTCTGTTCCATTGATCTATGTGTCTGTTTTTGTGCCAGTACCAAACTGTCTTGATGATGACAGCTTTGTAATAGAGCTGGAAGTCCGGAATTGTGATGCCGCCAGCTTTGCTTTTCTTTTTCAGTATTCCTCTGGCTATTCTGGGTCTCTTCTGGTTCCATACAAATTTTAAGATTATTTGTTCCATTTCTTTGAAAAAAGTGGCTGGTATTTTGATGGGGATTGCATTGAATGTGTAGATTGCTCTAGGTAGCATTGACATCTTCACAATGTTGATTCTCCCAATCCATGAGCATGGAACGTTTTTCCATTTCTTTGTGTCTTCTTCAATTTCTTTCATGAGTATTTTATAGTTTTCTGAGTACAGATCCTTTGCCTCTTTGGTTAGATTTATTCCTAGGTATCTAATGGTTTTGGGTGCAATTGTAAATGGGATAGACTCCTTGATTTGTCTCTCTTCTGTCTTGTTGTTGGTGTATAGGAATGCCACTGATTTCTGTGCATTGATTTTATATCCTGCTACTTTACTGAATTCCTGTATGAGTTCTAGCAGTTTTGGGGTGGAGTCTTTTGGGTTTTCCACATACAGTATCATATCATCTGCAAAGAGTGAGAGTTTGACTTCCTCTTTGCCGATTTGGACGCCTTTGATTTCTTTTTGGTGTCTGATTGCTGTGGCTAGGACTTCTAATACTATGTTGAATAGCAGTGGTGAGAGTGGACATCCCTGCCGCGTTCCTGACCTTAGGGGAAAAGCTCTCAGTCTTTCCCCATTGCGAATGATATTCGCTGTAGGTTTTTCATAGATGGCTTTTATGATATTGAGGTATGTACCCTCTATCCCTATACTCTGAAGAGTTTTGATCAAGAAAGGATGTTGTACTTTGTCAAATGCTTTTTCTGCATCTATTGAGAGGATCATATGATTCTTGCTCTTTCTTTTGTTAATGTATTGTATCACGTTGATTGATTTGCGGATGTTGAACCAGCCTTGCAGCCCAGGAATAAATCCCACTTGGTCATGGTGAATAATTCTTTTAATGTACTGTTGGATCCTA
>NW_027397063.1:118740707-118799771 GCF_003265705.2 Callorhinus ursinus
GGGGGGAGGGGGATGGGTTATCCTGGTGATGGGTATTGAGGAGGGCACGTTCTGCATGGAGCACTGGGTGTTATGAACAAACAATGAATCATGGAACACTGCACCAAAAACTAATGATGTAATATATGGTGATTAACATAACAATAAAAAAATTTAAAAAAATGCTATCAATGAGATCCAATCCAATCTAGATAATCTAACAGCTAAGGTAAGTGAGGCAGAAGAACAAATAAGCGATCTGGAAGACAATTTAATAGATAAAAAGGGAAAAGAGGAGGCCAGGGAAAAACAACTCAGAATCCATGAAAATAGAATCAGAGAAATAAGTGACACCATGAAGCATTCCAATGTCAGAATAATTGGAATCCGGAGGGATTGGAGAGAGAGAGAGAGGACTAGAAGATGTATTTGAGCAAATTGTAGGGGAGAACTTCCCTGATCTGGGGAATGAAACAAACATTCGTGTCCTAGAGGCAGAGAGGACTCCTCCCAAGATCAAGGAAAACAGCCCAACACCCCGGCATGTAATAGTAAAACTCACAAATCTTAGAACCAAGGAAACCATCTTAAGGGCAGTTAGGGGGAAGAGATTCCTTACGTACAGAGGGAGGAACATCAGAATAACGTCAGACCTATCCGCAGAGACCTGGCAAACCAGAAAGGCCTGGCAAGACATATTCAGGGTACTAAATGAGAAGAACATGCAGCCAAGAATACTTTATCCGGCAAGGCTGTCATTAGAATGGATGGAGAGATGCAGAGCTTCCACGACTGGCAGAAACTGAAAGAATATGTGACCACTAAGCCAGCCCTGCAAGAAATATTAAGGGGGGTTCTATAAAAGGAGAAAGACCCCAAGAGTGATATTAAACAGAAATTTACAGGGACAAAAAAAAGAAATTAAAAGGGACAATCTATGAAAACAACGTCTTCACAGGCAACATGATGACAATTCATATCTTTCTTTTTTTAAATTTTTTTAAAGATTTTATTTATTTATTTGAGAGAGGGAATGAGATAGAGAGAGAGCATGAGAGGGGGGAGGGTCCGAGGGAGAAGCAGACTCCCTGCTGAGCAGGGAGTCCAATGTGGGTCTTGATCCTAGGACTCCAGGATCATGACCTGAGCCGAAGGCAGTTGCTTAACCAACTGAGCCACTCAGGCGCCCGACAATTCATATCTTTCAATAATCACTGTCAACGTGAATGGCCTAAATGCTCCCATAAAACAGCACAGGGTTGCAGATTGGATAAAAAGACAGGACCCATCCATATGCTGTCTACAAGAGACTCATTTTGAACCTAAAGATACATCCAGAGTGAAAGTGAAGGGATGGAGAGTCATCTTTCTTGCCAGCGGACCTCAAAATAAAGCTGGGGTAGCAATTCTTATATCAGACAAATTAGATTTTAACTAAAGTCTGTAGTTAGAGACACAGAAGGACACTATATCATTCTTAAAGGGTCTATCCAACAAGAAGATCTAATAATTGTAAATATCTATACCCACAACATGGGAGCAGCCATCTACATAAGCCAACTGTTAACCAAAATAAAGAGTCATATTGATAACAATACGTGAATTGTAGGAGACCTCAATACTGCACTCTCAGCAATGGACAGATCATCTAAGCAGAAAATCAACACGGAAACAAGAGCTTTGAATGACACACTGGACCAGATGGCTCCCATAGATATATACAGAATATTCCACGCTAAAACAAGAGAATACTCATTCTTCTCGAGCGCATATGGAACTTTCTCCAGAATAGACCACATACTGGGTCACAAATAAGGTCTCAACCGATACCAAAAGATTGAGATTATTCCCTGCATAATCTCAGAGCACAATGCTTTAAAACTGGAACTCAATCACAAGAAAAAATTTGGCAGAAATTCAAACACTTGGAAGCTAAAGACCACTCTGCTCAAGAATGTTTGGGTCAACCAGGAAATCAAAGAACTTAAATAATTCATGGACATCAATGAGAACGAAAACACATTGTTCCAAAACCTATGGGATACTGCAAAGGCGGTCCTAAGGGGAAAATACATAGCCATCCAAGCCTCACTCAAAAAAATAGAAAAATCCCGAATTCACCAACTAACTCTACACCTTAAAGAACTAGAGAAAAAGCAACAGACGATGCCTAAGACATGCATTACAAGAGAAATAATTAAAATTAGAGCAGAGATCAATGAATTAGAAACCAGAAACACAGTAGATCAGATCAATGAAACTAGAAGTTGGTTCTTTGAAAGAATTAATAAGATCAATAAACCACTGGCCAGACTTATCCAAAAGAAGAGAGAAATGACCCAAATTAATAAAATTATGAATGAAAGGGAGAGATCATGACTAACACCAAGGAAATAGAAACAATTATTAGAAATTATTATCAACAACTATATGCCAATAAACTGAGCAATCTGGGTGAAATGGAGGCCTTCCTGGAAACCTATAAGCTGCCAAGACTGAAACAGGAAGAAATTGACAACCTGAATAGGCCAATAACCAGTAATGAGATTGAAGCAGTGATCAAAAGCCTCCCAAAAAACAAGAGTCCAGGGCCTGACAGATTCCCGGGGGAATTCTACCAAACATTCAAAGAAGAAATAATACAGATGTAGTGAAGAGAAGGGCCATATGCACCCCAATGTTCATAGCAGCAATGTCCACAATAGCCAAACTGTAGAAAGAGCCGAGATGCCCTTCAACAGATGAATGGATAAAGAAGATGTGGTCCATATATACAATGGAATATTACTCAGCCATCAGAAAGGAAGAATACCCAACTTTTGCATCAACATGGATGGGCCTGGAGGAGATTATGCTAAGTGAAATAAGTCAAGCAGGGAAAGTCAATTATCATATGGTTTCACTTATTTGTAGAACATAAAGAAGAGCATGGAGGACATTAGGAGAAGGAAGGGAAAAATGAAGGGGGTGGGAATTGGAGGGAGAGATGAACCATGAGAGACTATGGACTCTGAGAGACAAACAGGGTTTTAGAGGGGAGGGGTGTGGGGGGATGGGTTAGCCCAGTGATGGGTATTAAGGAGGGCACATACTGCATGGAGCACTGGGTGTTATATGAAAACAATGGATCGTGGATCACCACATCAAATACTAATGATGTATTATACAGTGACTAACATAACATAATAAAATTTTTAAAATTTAAAAAAAGAAAAAAAATGCCACACATCTGCTTATGAACAAGTCCCCATCATCACTGTGTTAAGGAGAGGAGAGTCCTCTGTAATGTCTCTACCACCAGAGAGAAATATAGCAGCTCTACATAGTACAGACTTTCAGTAGCTGAGAGTAAGAAAGACACACAACATATTCCTGAAGTATGATCTGACTGGTGGAGAGATGAAAGACAGAGTAGCATGAGCTCAACAAATGTAAGATCATGCATAGCTAAAAATATTCAGCAGCAAACTAAAAAAAGAATTAAAAGCTCTTGAGTAATCATTATTTTTCATAAAGAACAACTAAGAGTCTCCAGGTCAAACAATTCTCAAGGCTTAAAAGCATCAAGCCTCCCTGGGGTTCGGCTTAAAATGATCCATGGACATCATATTTATGTGACCATCCCATAAAAGAGGTACAAAATTAAACCAGATACTCTGTATAAAAATGAGAATCTCTCCTAAGACAAAATTTACCCAAGGCCTCAAGACCAACCTTGTGACCAAAAAAATGTTAAAAAAAAATTAAAGTCTTCGCATTTATTCATTTGATCCTTGACAGTCTTGAAATAAGCCATGACTCTATTAATAAGAGCTTAAAGGAAATTAGGCCATGGGGTTTAGGATAATAAGGCAGCTGGCAGACCTAAAAGAAAGGATCATATTTCCCATTGGTTTTCCATGGGAACTGGAAGTTAAACTCTGAGTTTATTTCATTGCAGGCAAATATTTTATATACACTGTTCCATAGTGTGGAAGGAGGCTTCCTGGGTCAATCCATCAATCTGAACCACAGGGTTGACACCAGGGCCATCCACATCCCTCAAAGTGCTTACCACGCACTGCCACTGGAGGCTGCTAGACTTGCCACCATTGAGTCAACAAATGCCAATAATATTAGGCAAGTAGGCAGAATTTCCAGGGAGAAAGTACTTTATAAATGCTAATGTAATTATCTTGAAAATGTGAACCTGAGCCTCTGTTTTATTCTCCCATAAATCATGTTCACCATTAAGGCCAAGCTTAATGCCTTGGGGAAGGAGGCACAGCCACTTAGAACAAAGATGTCTACAGATGATCAAGAGAGGAAGTGATTTAGAGGAAGTTCCCACCAGACGGAAAGGGCAGGTCATACCCTATGTGAAAGGGAAAGAAAAACTAGGACGGAGGGAGAGTGTAGGAGGAAGAATTTGTTTGGTCCCAGAGGGGCCCAGCCCTCCTATCTCTCTGATGCTTAGTTCAGGCAGTGGGAGTGGACAGTGAAAGGACAGAAATCTAAGACAGAAGGCAAGAAGAAAGGGATTCAGACATGTCTACAAGCCAATAGGGAGACAAGAAAAAAGTAGCCAAGGATGAAGACTATCAATTCTGCATGGTGCTGCCATGGAAAGGTAACTATATGGTAGAGGCTGGGCTGGGGGCAGACATCCTACACAAGGCTACTGGATGGGACTTAGCCAAGACCTGAGATCCAAGAATGTTCAGGACCTAGAAAACCTGGATAGACCTGGTTCAGCAGAAGTCCTAGCCATAAACTTCTACAGTCAAAGTCAGCAGGGTTTTCAGGGACCAGGAAGAACATAAACCCCTCTCCTCCCTTCTGCCAGAAGGATATATAAGCTGCCCTCTATACCTAGACACTATGTTAGCTGAAAAAAATCCTGAGAGCTCGAGCTTGGGAGGGGGAGAAATATATATGTGTGTGTGTGAGTATACACACTTATTTATGTTATATACTTATATATGTTACATTAAAATATAATATATATATAAGTATATAAATACATATAATTAAATAAAAATATATAAAATAAATAATATATATAAAAATATATTATTTTCCCTGAACTTGAGTCCTCAGGATTTTTTCCAGCCAACATGGTATCTAGGTATAGAGGTATATCTAGGTGTGTGTATATATATATATATAATATATATATATATATATATAACAAGGGTTTGAACTGCACTTAAATGTGGATTTTTTTCTATAAATATAGTATAGCGCTATAAATGTATTTTCTCTTCCTTATGATTTTTTTCTTTTTCTTTTTTTTTTTTTAGAAAGAGAGAGTGTGAGCCTGGGGGGAGGGGCAGAGGGAGAGAGAGAATCCCAAGCAGCCATGCAGGGCTTAATCTCATGACCCATTTTGCAATAGTGGGGCGATGGGTGGCTACTAGTCTCTTGTCCATGTTGCCCTTACTCCAGGACCCAGATTAATGAAGGCCCCATTATCAGGAACATTTCAGGTTCTGAAGGCAGAGGAAAGACAGAATGGAGGGTTTTAGAGTAGCAAGTAAATATTTTGGTTCACGTGTCACTTCTGCACACAGCCCAGGGGCCAGGCTAGTTACATGGCCCTATCCAAACAGAAGATGGATAGACAAGAGTAGCCTCCCATGGACCAGGAAGAGAGGCAGACAGGATGGTTGAGCATTAGAAGTATCTACCACACATGGCAGAGACTTACTCTACTACACAAAGTATTACTCTTCTTCTTGAAAGTCTGAATTACTCAAATTCTGTATTATCTCCCAGAACACAAAATGTAAACTCCTCATCCACCCAGGTCATTCTTTTCTTTCCCAAACTTATCTCAGAACTGGTCTGGGCTTCCTCATCCCTAACCCAACCTCCCACTACTACCTTCCTTCCAAATCCTTTCCATGGTACTTCCATGAAATTACCCATTTCTAGGGGAACTACCTTCTCTATTCTTGGTTCCCTCACTTTCCCTTGACTGCCAAACATTTCCCAGCTTTCACCAAGCCAACTTGGACCCCCAGTGCTCTCACAGCACCCACCATTCCCTTGGACACCTATGCTTCTGCAGAAGCCAGGGAACCTAACCACATCTGTAGGAACTTGATGGTCCAACTTTCTAATATTCCAACAGTCAAAGGCCAATTAAAATAGAACCAATCGATAAAGTTCAACCTTGGCTGTAGATACTTTGAAAATTGCAAAACGCTGGTCCATTTAAATTGCATTAAGATTTGAGATCAATTCTATTTTTTTTAAAGATTTTATTTATTTATTTGAGAGAGAGAGAGAGAGAAACAGCATGAGAGGGGAGAATGTCAGAGGGAGAAGCAGGCTCCCCGCTGAGCCGGGAGCCCGATGTGGGACTCGATCCCGGGACTCCGGGATCATGACCTGAGCCGAAGGCAGTCGCTTAACCAACTGAGCCACCCAGGCGCCCGATTTGAGATCAATTCTAAAATTTTGTGACCTAAGTGTTTTTATTTTTTTTTTATTTTTATTTTTTATTTATTTATTTTTTTTTACCATTTAACTTGTTTTAATGTTTCTTCACAAATGGTGAAAAATACTAAAGTACAGACAAGGAATAATCATAATGTTGTGGCCAACATTATAAATATGGAATTATAAATTTAAAACATTTTCTGGTTTAAAAAATATATCTGGTAGTCAAAGCAGCTCTGCGGGGTCTCTGCGTCTAGTAGGGCCGGTCTCTGCGTTCCTGACGGTGCTCGCCTTTATCCATTTTTCCAGGTCCTCCGCGCCCGCCTCTTCTTCCTCCCATCTGTTCCATCAAAGGTCCAGGGGGCCCACCAGGGCCGCCCCGTCTTCCTCCACCAAAGCCACCTCGGTCCATGCCGCGGCCACCACGGAAGCCCCCTCTGTCTCCACCACGGCCACCTCTGAACATCCCACCGGGACCACCGCGGTCCATGAGGCCGCCTCTTCTGCCGCGCATGCCACCAGGGCCGCCTCTGCCACGGTCACCACCCGGGGGTGGAAAGGGTGGTGGAAGGAAGCCTTCAGGCTTCGGGGCCTTACACTGGTTGCATTCTGTTCTCCAGGCGAAGTTCTGGTTTCCACACCCCGGATTGGGGCACTGCCAGTCTCCAGCTCGGTGCTGGACATTTCCTCCTCCGGATGGGTTCCCTCGGGAACCCCGGGGCCCTCTTGGGGGAAAGCCACCTCTGTCTCCTCCACGGCCTCCCATGCGACCCATGGGGCCCCCAGGACCTCCTGGGCCGCCTGGACCTCCACGAAGTGGCGGCGGCATCCCTCTGCCCTCACGGGGAGGCATACCACCCCGCATGCTGTTCATTGGAGGCTTCTTCCGAGCAAGAGAAACCTTAAGTTTGCTCCCTTGAAAATCTTTCCCATCAAACCACTCCACGGCAGCCTTGGCAGTTGGTGGGTCTTCATAGGACACTGTAGCATCACCTTTGGGCTTTCCTGTTTCCTTGTCCAAGTAGATATGGATCATGGGTTGTCCTGTTCTCTTGTTCATCTTAACAACTCCACACTGCTTAAAGAAGTCTGCCAGATCATCTAGAGTCACATTGTCATTTAAGCCTTGCACATAAATTGCACTGTTGTCAGAGTCTTCATCTGGATCTACAGGTGGGCCTAGATCAAGATCTGGTCCTTCGTCCATGGGTCCACCAGGCTTATTGAAGCCACCTCGCTCTCCAGCGCCCATTCCACCGCGTCCTCCTCCCCGCCCACCTCTGCTCATGCCTCCACGATCAAATCCCCCTCTTCCCCTGCCCCGGTTATCAGGGCCACTCATGCTCCGGTTCTCTCCTGGTCCGGAAAATCCTCCAGACTCCTGCCCATAAACACCCATGCTACTGGGGTGGTCCTGTCGGAATGAACTCTGCTGCCCGTAGCTGCTGCTCTGTTGGCTATATTGACTTGGAGCCTGGCTGTAGGATCCAGTTTGGGGGGGATAACTAGTGGGTGGCTGCTGCCCATAGCTGCTTTGTTGACCATAGCTACTCTGCTGTCCATAGCTGCTCGGCTGCCCATAGGTGTTCTGCTGAGAGTAACTGCTCTGATCATAACTAGTCGGCTGTGTAGAGGAGTAGCTGGTAGGAGGATAAGATGGTGGTGCTGTGACTGGCTGCATGGGGTAGCTCCCAGGTGCCTGGGGATAACTGTAGTTACTCTGTCCATATCCTAGGCTGGGCTGGTTGTAACCCCCTGTGCTAGATTGAGGTTGACTAGTCTCAGCGGGTTTGTTACCATCCTGCGGTCTTGCGGGTGCGGTGGCTGCCGGCTGCTGCCCATAGGCTGGGTAAGCAGGCTGAGTGCCATAAGCAGACTGAGCTGCATAGGAGGCCTGGGTGGTAGTGACCGTAGCAGTGGTGGTATCGTAAGCACCAGTGCCGTACCCCTGGACAGGCTGACTGTATGCCTGGGGGGCAGTTGGAGTAGTATAACCAGCGGGAGGCTGTCCATAAGAAGTTGCATAGGCGGTCTGCCCATAGGTCGCAGTGGTCTGAGCCTGGGTATAGCTGACATCAGTGGGCTGTCCATAGGTTCCATAACTTTGCTGCCCATATGCCTGGGTGGTCTGTGCATATCCTTGAGTGGGTTGGGCAGTGTATGCACTGTAGCCCTGCTGGGCTGCCGCTTGGCTGTAGGTACTGTAATCCGTGGACGCCATTTTCTCTCCTTCCTTCTCGTTCTCTCAACGTCCGTCTCTCTCTCGCTTTCCCCGTGTTTTTATTTTTTTAAAAAACTATCTTTCTGCTTTGTGTCACCTTGCTCAGGAGAGCTGACAGGAAGCCTAGAACTTCCTCTGACTGAACAAAGCCAGAAAATAATCCCCTGATGTTGGCACCTAGAGCATATGCACTGCTTGGGAATTTGGAATCATCCTAAATAACTCCCCAAATTTGGTCCACATATTTGCATTTACTTTATCTGAGCTTTCATAACACCAAGGATTTCAGTCCTTTCCCTCTCAGTCTTTATCTAGAGGTTGTGAATCTTTTTAGTCTATTTTCTTACCTGGACCTAGCCACCAGTGTCTTCTAAAAATGAGTCCATGGTCCTGATTTTGTATGTGGGGAGAGAAGAGCTTTCTCCCCCTAGATCTAAATCTACAGAGGTAAAGGGTATGATTTACCCTGATTCTCTCTGCACATCTGGAGAAAAGTTGGTAGAAGTTAAGCACAGGGTGGGTTATGGAATTCGCTGGTCTCTTGTCAGGGAGGGGAAAAGCTTCTTGTTAATCTCCTGTGGGTGATGCCTGCAAACTCCCGAGGTCCTTCAGTAATTGCTTACAACTCCACCATAGGTCACTTCCCTGTGTCCTTCTGAGAAGCTTGTCATCCAGAAAACTGCACAAATACTGTCCTAATAAGACTGTGAACCTGAGATACAGATACAGGCGGGCCTTTTCCCAAAGCAACAGTTTCATGGTCCACAAGGAAGGAAGGAAAAAAAAAAAAAAGAAAGAAAACATTTCTAAAATTAGCAGTGAAAATTCTTACCATAATCTCCTATCTCTTCTCAAAGGTATTTAGCTCTTCTCTACTTCTCAAGGCAAGAACTCTTTGAATCTAATAGCTTATATTCCTAATAGTCACTAAATCTTTGGCAGATTGTTTTTTCCCAAAGATGGGAGCACCAATTTATATTTCATCCCGTGTACTACTCTTTCAAAGTGATTGACACTCCCCCACTGAGAGGCAGGACCTATATCCCTTCTGCTGAACCTGGGTGAGCTTGAGACTGCCTCTACCATTAGAATGTGGCAGAAGTGATGCTGTGTGACTTCTGAGGTTAAGTCAGACAAAGGGGACAGTGTCCCCCTGGCTCTCTCTTTCAGGATACTCACCCTGGGAACCCAACCACCATGTTGCAAATAAGCTCAAACTAGCCCCTGTAGAGAGACAGCCTGGAGAAGCCCATGTGAAAAGGAACTGTGACCCCAAAAAGCACCGACTAGCAACTGCTAGGTGATTGCATAAGTCTTCAGATGATCCCTGCTCCCATCTTCACATATTCCATTTGATGCCCCAGACATCATGGAAAAGGACAGGTAATCCCTGCTGTACTCCATCCAAATTCATTACCCACAGAACTCAAAAGTATAATAAATTGGTTTTATTCCACTAAGTTTTAGGGTAATTTATTATGCAGCCATAGTAACTGGGACAAAATCTCTCCAGGTATTTTATCTCTCATTTCACCTTTAGTTTACACTCAGAGTGACTTTTTCAAACAACCTAAACACTATATAGCAATATCTAAAGTAGAGGAAGGATTATTTCTGCCTATCCACATTTCAACAAAATAGGATATTGTTTCTCAATGTACTCATCTAGCTTTGAATTTCTCTTTTCTGACAACTTCCAAATTTGTACTGTCAGACCAGACCTTGTCCCTAAAACTCTAAACTCGTATCTGGGTCTAGATCTGATACCATCTCTACTTAATGGCTAACAGGCATTTCAAACTCTACTCCTCCAAAAAACAGATTCCTGATGTTCCTTCTCAAACCTGTTCCCCTTCCTGCCTTCTCCATCCTAGGTGATAGAAATTCTCTCTTCCACTGGCTAAGAACAAAAACCCTGACATCACTTGACTTCACTGTTACAAACCATAGCCCACCCACCAGTAAATCCTATTGGCTCTAACTCCAAATCATATCCAGAATCTAACCACTTCTCATAATCTCTACCACCACATCATCTCTTATCTGGGTTGTTTGTAACAGCCTCCTAACTGGTCTCCCTGCTCCCATCCTTGTCTTCCTATAGTCTTCTTATAGGTCTTCTCATGCCAGAAGCTAGAATAATCCTTGTTGGAAGAGGTCATGGAGCGGATGTGATCCCAGTTGACCCAGGAGTTGGACCTTGGCATTTGAAGGCTCCTCACCCTCTCCCCTGTCCTTGGAGTGTGCATTCCACTCAACTTCTTTGCTGCCAGGAGCTGTCCCAAGGACACAGCCTTGAGATAGTGATATGGTGCTGAGACCATCTAGATGGTATATGTGACCGAATCCAGTTAAAGCCTTTATATGAACTTTTAAGATGTGGCAGGTGGGTACAGAGATCTAGTGAGATCTACTGACATCTTGCAGCTGCCCTGTATGTAAGTGACCTTGCTTATTAAGCCTGGTAATCTGGAGTGACCTGTCTCTTTCTTGGGTCTCTCCCTGCCCTCTGTGTATATGGCGGGGGGGGGGGTAGGGTTCTGATTATATCCAGGAAGCTCCTGAGAAATTTGCAAACCAACATTCCTTAGGACTATAAGACAAATCACGTGCTTCCTCTGCCCAGAATCCTCTAACGGCTGTGCATTTCGCTCACAGTAAAAGCCAAAATTTTTCAAATGGCAAATAAGTCCTGTCATGACTGGCCCCATTATCCCTCCTGCCCTCCTCCCCCTGGCTCACTCTGCTCCCCACTGACTTCCCGGCTGTTCCTAGGAAATGCCAAGCACCCTCCTGCTTTAGTGCTTGTGGACTTGCTCTTCCCTTTGTCAGGAACACCCCCAATGACATATCTGTGTGGCCCATTCCCTGCCTCCTTCACCTTACCAGCAAGGCCTTCCTTCCCCACTCTGTTTAGAACAACAAATCCCCTGTCCCAGCACTCCGGGTTCCTCTTCCCTCTTCTCTTTTTCTTTAGAGAACTCGTTACCCCAACATTAAACAAGTAAACAAACATGTTTGTTCATTCACTTATTGCCCATCTCCTCCGTTTAGAATGTAAGTTCCACTACTGCAGGAAATTTTTTTAAAGATTTATTTATTTTAGAGAGAGAGAGAATTCACACGAGGGGAGGGGTGCTGAGGGGGAGGGAGAGAGGGACTCTTAAGCAGACTCCCTGCTGAGCATGGAACCCAATGCAGGGCTCCATCTCACAACCCTGAGATCATGACCAGAGCTGAAATCAAGAGTTGGACCCTTAATCGACTTAGCCACCCAGGTGCCCTGGGATTTCTATTCAGAGTGATGAAAATATTCTGGACTTACATAATGGTGATGGTTGCAAACCTTGATAAATAGATTTTATGTGAATTAAATATTAAGAAAAATTGCATAAGAAATAAATTAAGGCAAACTAAAGACATCATAAAAACACAAACACAAGAGCATATCAAAAAATATTACTGAAGAAGAAACAGAGTAACAAGCTATATTTTAGGCCATTTACTTTTTGTTTATATTTCAGTTTTATTTTTTATTTTTTTATATTTCAGTTTTAAAGAAATTCCAATTTTTCCCAATGTGATCTATTACCTTATGCACAATTATTAATTAAATATTATAAAAATATAATGCTAATAAACCATTAGAGATAAATATCAGATATATAATTTATTATATGGAAAATGAGAAAAGCCTGATACAAAAGAATACATACTCTATGGTTCCATTCAAATGAAATTCTAGAATAGACAAAAATTAGCTCTGGCAATAAAATCAAAATAGTAACTGCCGTGTGTGGGTGTGTGAGAGTGTGTGTGTGTGTGTGTGTGTGTGTGTGTGTGTGTGTGTTGGGGGGGAGCAGGGGTTACTTGGGAAAGCACTAAGGGAACTTAATAGAGAGATAGGGAGATAGAAATCTCTTATGTCTTGATAGTGGGTTACAAGGTGTATGCATTTATCAAAACTCATCAAACTGTATATTTAAGAACTGTGCATTTCACTGTACTTAAATTATTGTCTTAGTCGGCTGCAACACACCACAGATTGGGTAGCTTATAAGCAACAGAACTTTATTTTTCACAGTTGTGGAGCCTGGAAGTCTGCAATCAGTGTGCCAGCATGGTTGGATTTGTGTGGGATGCAGACTGCTGACTTCTGGGTGTGTCCTCATGTGGTGGAAGAGACAAGGGAGCTCTCTCTAGGGTCTCTTTTATAGGGGCATTAATCTCATTCATGAGGGCAAAACCTTCATGACCTAATCATCTCCCAAAGGCCTCACCTCCTAACACCACTACACTGGGCACTAGGATTTCAACATATGAATTTGCGGGGGGACATAATCATTCAGACTATAGTAAATACATTTTAATTTTAAAAGTTTAAAGTCACAGAAAAATGATCTTTAGACTTGAAGCCCAAGTAAAAAATAGTGGTGCTGTTTTAAGGGCTTTTATTAAATCTCAGGAAAATCCAATGATGTAGATTTGGAAATAAAACTCATCTTCAGAATGAAGAAGATGAAGTACACAATATTAAGTAACTTTTGTGGTCCACATAGCCAGGAGGGCTGGAGCTGGGATTCAAACCCAGCCCTGTGATTAACCATCCCTCTACAGGGATCTCTGAAGAGGGGTGGTAGAGACAACAATGGAACCAGAAAGGAAAGTTTGGGTTCATTTTTTCCAAATATATACCAAGTTTTTAGCCTCAGCATCATGTGGATAAAGAGAAGATATGAATACTAAGTAACCAATCCAGACCTTATTCAAAGGGGTGACCCAGTAGAAAATTACAAGTAAAGATGATAATCTGCGGAACCACAGTAGAAATAAAGATTAGATTTTGTCTCCTATGCCACAGTGCATTTTATTTCTGTTTATATTTCACCTTACTTAAAAATTTTAAAAACATTTAATCTTATCTTCATAGGCATAAATGAAGTAAACATATAGCTTTGAGTTGTAACAAAGAATGAACGCTATATCAAGTAGCCACCACAACCAAGATTAAAGTCATTTCAAATGAACCCCATTTAAAACCAATGTGAAAGCTTTAGCCACATTGTATTGTGTGGCCTGTTTTTAATGCATTTCCCTATATACAATAGCTTTTATTTAATGTGGGAGAGGAGGCAAGAATAAAAATGTCAGAGGAGATGGGAGCCTTACAGCACATTATTTCCCAATAGTACTTCCTTTAATGACCAAATTCACTACATTTCCCTTAGTAAGGCAAAATGGCAGGTAATTTAAATTCAAACGATCATGCAAGACATAGCCGGCTTAACAGGCAGAAGGTTGCAAACAGGAACTCATAGGGATCAGGGAAGATATTAACCACCATAAAGAAACAATGGAAGATAAATAATAGAATCTTGCTTACCACACAGACCTCTAACTATGGGGAATAAATACTTCCTTGATATTTTTCCCAAATGGAATATTAAAGAGAAAGGCCTTGGGAGAGAAAAAAGCACTTATTTAGGCAAATAAACATAAGTTACATGATATACATAATAGAAATACCAAAGAATATAATTGGTCCACGCAAGCCGAAACTTCTGTAGAAACTCTACAGTGCAAAGGAGTTCAAGTTTTTTACGGGAGGTCTTAGACTAGTGCTGTCCACTAGAACTTTCTGCAATGACAGAAATGTTCCATATCTGCTCTGTCTGATATAGTAGACACTAGCCACATGTGGCTAGTTGAACACTTAAAATGTGGCTAGTGTGACTGAGGAACTGAAGTTTTAATTTTATTTAAATTTAATTAAATTAAATAAACCAAATGTGGCTAATGGCCATTGTATTGGTCAGTATAGCCTTGGAATGGTTTCCAAGAACTTGACAAATAGTCAAAACTGACCTTCTCTTCAAGGAAACCCCTAATGACTTTGTCATTTCCCACAATGACTTTTGAACATTAGTCAGACTGACGTCTGTATGGTTTAAAGAGTTCTATTTGTTGCAGACACTTGCCATTCCCAGGGGGAAACTTATGGCCATGTCTGATGAAAGTTTGCCCCACAGTAATGAAGTGGATTGTGGCATTTGGAAATGCCCTCACTCCTCCCCTTGGCCCTTGAGATTCCCAGGGTATGGCCTTACACACAGTTGATGCAGACCTATCAGATTCTCGGATTCTGAACCAAGAAAATAACAAGGTCTCCTGGTGAGTTTCTTGAAAAGAAAAGAAAAGAAAATTGGTCTGACAGCCTGGCCTCCCTTCAGCAAGAGCTTGTCACTCTTACTAACAGATTCATTCCATGTGGTCAGCTCCTCCACATGCAATAATGCTATAGCACTATAATCTGCTATAATCCTCTAGCTTTCTAACTTTCCCAAATAAATTTAGTCCTTGGTGGAAGCCACCCCTGGAGTCTATGCAGTGAAATTCAACTACCAAAGCATTAAGCTTTTGTTAGGAACAAGGTCATAAATTTAGCTAGAGATGGAATGCAGATTTCATTTAATCAACTGGTAATAACTGCCTGGAGCAGTTATTAATTAATAAATTAACAATGTTCTGAGGTGCCTTGAAGTACATTTAGGCTTGGTGGAAAATCATGCTGTAATTATTTAGTAATACCTTCCATGGGCTCACAAATGGGGACTTGTGGCTTCTATAATATCTGCCATCCCTATATGAGGCAATGTAGGGCTACGCAGCTGAGGGAAATATAATCCAAACACATTTTCCACTAAATATCCTACAAGAGAGCATTACAGGTACAATAAGGGCAAAGAAATAATAGAGATCAATAGCATCTGGAAATACCGTGGATGGCATCATGAAAGAGGCAGCATTTGAGCTGGGTCTTGAAAGATGAGTGGATTGTGGGAGTACATAAGGAGGGCAAAGGCATTACCAGCAATGATGCACATAGGAATGCACAGCATGTCAGCGGAAGGGCAAATGCTGGGTGATGAGGCAGACAGAAGTGCTCTGAAAGATACTACTAAAAAGACAACACAGACCCAAATCCAGAAAGGCATTGGATGCCATGCCATGGAATTTGTTCTGTAGTGTAGCGAGTGTAGCAAAGTTGTAAAATGGTCAGATCTGTATTTTAGAAAGACAAGTTTGACTGCATGAGCAGGAGGGATAGGTGCAACAAGATGTCAAACGTAGCAAGTTATTAATTCAGTTGCCATATAAGCTTCACAAAATTCCAAAATTGAGTTAAAGGGTGTATGTATGATGATCATTGTTGGTTGCCATCACAACCACCATTTTCTCTTCTTTGTTAGTTGATAAAATCTTAATTTTGCTCAGGCAGCCAAATGCACAAAGCAGTGGGAACTTTCACCCTACCTCAGGAATTGAATCATAAAACTCACTGCCCTTTGCTGGTGATTTTTTCAATAGACACAAAAAAGCCCTTTGGCAAAATTCAATGTACATGTATGATAATTTTTGGAGATGATGGATATGTTTATTACCTGACTGTAGTTTCACAGGTGTATGCATATGTTCAGACTCATCAAATTGTGTACGGGTACACCTCGGAGATATTTCAGGTTGAGTTCCAAACCACTGCGATAAGGCCAATATCACAGTAAAGTGAGTCAAATGGATTTTTTGGTTTCCCAGTGTATATAAAAGTTATGTTTACACTATACTATAGTCTATTCAGTGTGCAAGAACATTATGTCTAAAAAACAATGTATATACCTTAAAGGATACTTTATTGCTAAAAAATACGCTAACCATCATCTGAGCTTTCAGTGACTTGTAACCACTGATCACAGATCACCAGATAAATGTAATAATAATAAGGGAGAAGTTTGAAATATTATGAAAATTACCAAAATGGGACACAAAAACACAAAATGAGCAAATGCTGTTGGAAAAATGGCACCAATAGACTTGCTTGATACACAGTTACCACAAACCTTCAATTTGTAAAAAAAATGCAATATCTGTGAAGCACAATGAAGCAATAATACAAGGTATGCATGTACATTAAACATATGCAGTTTTTTGTATATCGACTATACCTCCAAAAAGCTGTTTTTAAAAAACTCCCATCAAAGCAGGAATAGAAAGGAGTTCCCTCTACCTGATAAAAAGGCACCAAAAAAAACAAAAACAAAAACAAAAAACCACATGCAACTAATGTTTTCCCTGATGAAATACTGAACACTTTCATCCTAAGATTGGGAGCAAGGCAAGGATATCTTCTCTCATTACTTTTCCTAAACATTGTCCATAAAGTCCTAACCATGCATTAAAGCAAGAAAAGATAGGTAAAAGGCATAAAGCTTGGAAGGAAGAAGTAAAATTATCTTTATTTGCAGTCAACAAGGCTATATGCCTAAAATGTAAAGGATCTATTACACAACTAGTAGAACTAATAATTGAATGTAACAAAGTCACAGGATACAAGATAAATAATACAAAAATCAACTGCATTTCTATATTTTTAAATTTATTTTAATTTTAATTCCAGTACAGTGAACAGTGTTATATTTATGTATTACTCTATTTTGTCAATAAACATTTGGAAAACAGTCTTAAAAATACCACTTTAGGTATATACTAAAAAGAATTGAGAGCAGGGATTCAAACAGATATTTGTACACTTGTGTTCATAGCA
Source organism: Callorhinus ursinus (assembly GCF_003265705.2). NCBI lineage: Eukaryota > Metazoa > Chordata > Mammalia > Carnivora > Otariidae > Callorhinus > Callorhinus ursinus. The sequence continues at coordinate 118,757,933 of NW_027397063.1, forward strand.
GCATTATTCACAATAACCAAAGAGTAGAATCAACCCAAGAAACCATAGATGGGTGAATAAACAAAATACGGCATATACATATAATAGAATATTATTCAGCCTTTAAAAAGGAAAGAAATTCTGACACATGCTGCAACGTGGATGAACCTTGAAGACATTTTGCAAAGTGAAATAAGCCAGTCACAGAAGGACAGACACTGTATGATTCCACTTACATGGGGCACCTGGAGCAGTCACATTCATAGAGACAGAAAGTAGAATGGTGGTTGCTGGGGGCTGAGGGAGGGGAACAAGAGGGGACTTAGTATTTAATGGTACAGAATCTCAGTTTGGGAGGATGAAAAGACTTTTGGGGATGGATGGTAGTGATGGTTTATATATGTACATAAAATACTTAGGAATAAATTTAACAAAAGATATGCAAGTCCTATGCACCAAAAACTTACAAAGCATTGCTGAGAGAAATTGCAGATGACTTAAGGAAATGAAAAAAAAAAAAAAAAAGAACTATGTTGGAGACTTACCTCACCTGATTTCAAGACTTATTATAAAGGTACAGTAATCGGACGCTTGGGTGGCTAGTTTGGTTAAGCATCTGCTGTAGGCTCAGGTCATGATCCCAGGGTCCTGGGATCGAGTCCTACATCAGGCTCCCTGCTCAGTGGGGAGTCTGCTTCTCCCTCTGCCTGCTGCTCCCCCTGCTTATGCACTCACTCACTCTCTCTCTCTCTCTGTCAAATAAATAAATAAAATCTTTAAAAAAATAAATAAGGTACAGTAATCAAGACAGTGAGGTACTGGTGAAGGATAAATAGATAAATGGAACAGATTAGAGGGACCAGAAATAGATCACACATTTAGAGTCAGTTGATTCTGGACAAAAGTCTTTTTAATAAATGATGCTTGTACAACCAGATAAGTATATGGAAAAATGTAATATGCAATGAATTATAAACCTACATGCAAAAAGTTGAAAGTATAAAGCTTCTAGGAGACCACATATGGTCTGGGGTAAGTCCCTAGAATTTGTGTTTCAAACAAGTTTCCCAGGTGTGGTATATGTTGCTGATCCAGGGACCACATTTTGTCATTATTTTTAACAGTATGGTATGAGGGGAAAAAACACAAATGCTAACATGTTTTTCACTCAAATCTTCCCTTTGAATAATTAGAGAGAAAATAGTAACTTCTTGGGAATAAATTGAAACTATTAATAATTTAGGATTAAGTAGACACAATAGAAGCTGTGAAGAAACATCTTTTTCAGCCATGTTGAATTTAGGACTAGGAAACCATGGTTTTGTGAGAAGCCTAAATGGGATACTGTACCCAAAGAGAAATTTACTGCATAAACATGCCTCAACCCAAAGAAAAATAATCATGCCTATAATATGTACCCTTGTTTATGTGCCCAACATGAAGATAAGATATTCCAATATAATTCAGCCTGGTGGCCCATTCTTGCTAGATTGTGCTTCATGATGAAATATCACTGCCACTTCCCTGGATTAATAAAAGCCTTCTGTACGGAGGCTTTCCCATTATTCTTCTGTGATTTGTTTGCCATTACAATCACTTCCTGGGTCATGCTTCTTTTTGCTCTCTTCTTTTAAATTTCAGCTGGGAAGTATGCCATTAGTGCATGTTTCTTAGAGCAGTACACAAGCTTCAAACAAATAAGAATTTTAGAGCTTTATAAAGGGAACCTCACAGGTGATGATCTCACGGAGAAGCACAGAGAGTATAAGGTTGAAGAGCATGGGCTATGGAGTCAGGCAGCCCTCAGGTCAAATCCTGCTCTACCATTTACCTAGGTAAATGTAGACCACTTAAGGTCTCAGTTTTCTTATGTGTAAGATCTTTTAATCGTGAAGATTAAATGGGACAATGTGTAGGAAGTGCTCAGCCTATTGCCCGAGCCCACTGTGAGTAACCACCGTACCAGAATAATACCGTACCAGAATAATATCTTAAGCCATATAAATGTGCATTTCTCCTTTGTGTTTCATATGAAGCACCTCCTTAGCCAGTATAAAGTATTTATCGAGGTGGACAGGGAATACAGAGTAGAAAAGGGAGGAAAGACAATTAGATTTATTTCAAAACATAAAGAAAAACAGTTAATATTTGGATTCTGGCAGCCAAAATAGAATGTTTTTGAGCACTCACAGAGAAAAAGGGACAGAGAGAAAGAACAGAAAACTGAGGTGCTAAGCATTTTAAGAGACTGAATATCTCCCTAAAGGGGCCATGTGGTAGATTTTTTGCCAAACTGGCTGTTGTCATTCCCATTTTTGTTTCTATGCCCTTTGCAATGTGACTTGGCAGCTCCTCACATCGGGTGAATGTTCCAGCAGACTGGACAGCAAGTGCAAAGATCCTTAGACAAGAAGGTGTTTGACAGTGTTCAGAAACAGAGAAAGCCAGTGTGGCTGGAGCGCAAGGAGAAGGAAGTGGACAATGACAGAAGACAGCACCAGGTCACACACAGCTTTTGAGATTAGGAAATCCTTGACAACAGAGGGACCCAAACTTAAAGCACTGTGGCCTGTTTACACATGAGTACAAGAGGACCTATATTAAAATATTAAAATACTTTCATTCCAGTTGGTAAATAACCACAGTGCTGATCCCCCTAGGTGTCTCCATAGCCCCGGCAAACTGGGCCACTCCCAGGACCATAAACCTTTCATGAGCCTGTAATTTAAGAATCAGGGTACATAGAAGCCTCTAATACTGATCTGGTGCCATGACTGTGGATGTGCAACATTATCCCTAGGCCAAAGGGAGACTATTTCTTTATCTACATCTTTATGAAATTGAAAATAAGCATGAATTCATCCCATCAGTAAATACTGATTACCCATGGGCCAGGAGGTATTGTGTCAGAGATGAGCAAGAGTATACAAACCAGTTTCTACCCTCACAAAGCTTAAAGTTCAGCATTCAGGCAAATTGTTGCCTGCAGGTAGTAATTTTTAGGCAGTGGTTCTCAACCTAAACTCCACAACAGAATCATCTGAGAATTTTTAAAAGTACCGATGCCTAGGTCCCACCCCCAGTGGGGATGATTTCATTGCTCTGAGGTGTGGCCAGGGCATTGGCAATATCTAAAAGCTCCCCAGCCGATTCAATGTGCTGCCAGGGCTGAGAACCTCTCCGTTAGAGATGAGCTTATATGGAAAACAGAGAGTGGGATTTCTACACTTTAGTAAAAATTATGGGTGCAAACCTAGAGAAATAAGTTTTCTCTGCATGTCAACTAATAAAGATAAATCAAGATGGAAACATGATTTCTTGAAAAGTACTTTTCAGAAAGTTCTGGAAGCTGTCTTTGTAGAATGGCATTCTGACAAAATGCTGGCAGTCTGACCCAATATTAGATAGGTGAGCTAAGCATGTTCTGACGATACAGAGCAAAACTCTGGGCTTTATTCTTTTTAAACATTTTATGTATTTATTTGACAGAGAGAGCGAGAGAGCACAAGCAGGGGGAGCAGCAGAGGGAGAGGGAGAAGCAGGCTCCCCGCTGAGCAGGGAGCCCAGTGTGGGGCTCGATCCCTGGGTAAGCTGAAGGCAGACACTTAACCGACTGAGCCACCCAGGCGCCCCCAACTCTGGACTTTTTGAAGTAAAATTTCTCGGAAAAAACTTCTAAATATGAACACTCCTACTGCCCTTCATTTCCCCCCACCATGACCTGTCCACTCTCAAACTACACATTCCATCCAAAGCTAGCCATCAGTCTGAGGAATGGGCCTATGCCCGGAATTCCAGGCCACAGATGAGGATTCCAGCCCCAGAAGATAAGAACCACGTGGTGGATTGAGATTGCTTTTAAGAATGATTTCTTACCTCTCTAATTGCTTTCCAATTGCTTCCCTAAGCTGTCCATCGAGTGACAAATGTTTTGAATGAGACAGAATCGAAAACACCTCAAAAAAGTTTGACACAATGGAGAGTCCAGAGGAGCTGAGGAAATATGGGCTGGGCTACAGCATAAGTATTTTCTAGAGTCACTGGGTCACGGCGAAGCAGCAAAATACATTCTAGGGCAATGAGTGTGCTCAGCACTAGCCCTTGATTATTCTATCCTAATGGAGGGGAATAATGTTGTCGGTTTTCTGAAAAAGCAGCTAATTATAATGAGCAGTTTGGTTTTGACTCTGGAAATCACTACTAGGTAAATAAAAAGGTACGCAGCATGTCTGAGCATATTTCAGCTAGGCAGCATGGAATGTGGCCAAAAATGCTAGAGAGGAAGTGGCTTAGAATTTCAAAACTCACCAGAGAAACCCCACAAAATAGAAACATCTCATTAGAAATAACAGAGCCCTGGGGGCGTCTGGGTGGCTCAGTCAGTTAAGCATCTGCCTTTGGCTCAGGTCATGATCGCAGGGTCCTGGGATCAAGTCCTGCATCGGGCTCCCTGCTCAGCGGGGACCCTGCTTCTCCCTCTCCCCAACCACCTCCCCACTCGTGCTCTCTCTCATGATCTCTCTCTCAAATAAATAAAATCTTAAAAAAAAAATAAAAGAAAGAACAGAGCCCTGAATTATGATTTAGAAGACAAGAATTCTTGTCTCTGGTCTACCATGACCAGGTGTGTGACCCTGGGTAAGTAACTTCTCTGTGCCTGTTTCCTCATTTTTAAAATGAGGGGACCAGACTTAAATGATCTCCAGTAGGATGGATGGATAAAATGGAATTTAATATCTGTGTGTGAGGGAGAGAGAAAGTACTGAGCTCTGAAACCTGAAGATTGCTGGTAGCAAGTAGCCAAATTCGCATTCGGAGCCCAAGACACTCCTCAAGGATGAAGGTGGGAAGGCATCAAGACCCCAACACCTTGTCTCAGAAATTAAAACTAGCTGGAGTGGACTGGGGGGTTGCCCTGAGCAAGGCTCAGAGTCAGGGAATGGCCACGAGAAGCATCAGATAAACTCACCACCAAGGAGAAAAGATAGGATCACCAGCCTAGCCTCTGCACAGACTTAGGAATTCAAAAGGAGGCTGTAAATCAGTGCACAAGAAGACTGACCCCAGTCCAGGAATCAGGTAATAGGCATGAGTCCTGGAGAAGTGGCCGTGTAAGGAAACATGAGGAGTGATAGGGATGGGCATCCAGACCAGGTTTGCCTGGAGTCTGCTCCTGGTAGAACTTACTCCTGAGGGCTGGGGCTCTTCTCTCTGGCCCCTGAAAGAAGAGCAGTGGCCCAAGCAAAAGTCTACACTAGCAGTTCCTTAGGAGCCACCAGCCTCTTGTGGGGTAGCAGAGTCACCTGGCCTTGAGGAGACATCTCTGCTGAGACTCCAGAAGCAGAAATGGAAGTGACCATGATGACCCTGGCATATCTGGGGAAGGGGCTTCCAGGGAAGGATGTGGTATTTCCTATTTACTGGGCACGTGAGAGCTCACATGTTCAACTTTGGGAACGCACCTGAGTGGTGCCTTATCTGCATCCCAAACTATAAATTGGGCCATTCCAGTTACAGATCTATAAGATCCCTTATGGTTCCAATGTGTTGTGATTTTAGTGTGTGATTCAAAACAAAACCCAAAGAATGACTTTAATTCAGAGTTTATCATACAACTAACTATATCCTTAAGTTAGTAGACACTGGGACTCTTGTCTACAAAAAGGAGAAATGTGTAAATGGGGGATCCATCTGTGACCATTAAATAGCCTAAAATTAACAAAAAAGGCATATCACTGCTAACAATCTATGAATTCACTCCATATGCATTCATTAGAGATCATTAAAATGAAAGCTGGGAATGCAAAAATAATTATACAGTTTGGATACCTAAAATTTTTTCCTTAGAGAGAACAGATTTGTATGTATGTGTAAAATACAAGTGTGTTACTCTGAAATTATAAGTGAAACACAAGCTTGCTTTAGTGAAAGGTGATTGTTATATTAATTTCCTGTTTAAAATGGCCCTAGACAATAACCATCAGCATTGTAAATGACATAGTGTTTGAACCAGCAATTTTACACATAGAAATTTATCCTGATGAAATTTTGCACATGTATACAAAACTATATAAGAATGTTCATTGTCATAACATTGTTAATAAAGAAAAAATTGGAGGGGTGCCTGGATGACTCAGTCGGTTAAGTGTCCGACCCCTGGTTTCAGCTCAGGTCATAATCTCATGGGTTGTGAGATGGAGCCCCAAATCGGGCTCCACACTCAGCAGGGAGTCTGCTTGAAATTCTCTACCTCTGCCCTCCCCCCACTCATGCTCTCTCTAATAAATAAATAAATCTAAAATAAAAGAAAAAACTGGAAAAATTGAAATGCTCATTAATAAGGGATCAGTTAAATAAATTATCAGCCTTCCATATGCTAGAATATTCTGATTTTACTAGAACTAGTGAAATACATCTTTTTTTAATTTAAATTTTACTTAGTTAACATACAGTACAATATTGGTTTCTGGAGTAGAATTCAGTGATTCATCACTTACATACAATACACAGTGCTCATCCCAACAAGTGCCCTCTTTAATACCCATCACCCATCTAGCCCATTCCCCACCCACCTCCTTCCATCAACCCTCAGTTTGTTCTCTATCATTAAGAGTCTCTCATGGCTTGTTTCCCTCTCTTCTTTTTTTCTTTTCCCCCTTCCCATTTGTGCATCTGTTTTCTTTCTTAAATTTCACATACAAGTGAGATCATATGGTATTTGTCTTTCTCTAACTGACTTATTTCACTTAGCAAAATACATTCTAGCTCCATCCATGTTGTTGCAAATGGCAAGATTTTGTTCTTTGTGATGGTTGAGTAATATTCGTGTGTGTGTGCGCGTGTGTGTGTGTGTGTGTATCTCACATCTTCTTTATCCATTCATCAGTCAATGGACATTTGGGCTCTCTCCATAGTTTGACTATTTTTGATAATGCTGCTATTAACATCGTACCCCTTCAAAACTGTATTTTTGTATCCTTTGGGTAAATCCCTGTAGGGCAATTGCTAGGTCATAGGGTAGTTCTATTTTTAGCTTTTTGAGGAACCTCCATACTGTTTTCCAGAGTGGCAGTACCAGTTTGCATTCCCACCAACAGTGCAAGAGGGTTCCCTTTCTCCACATCGTCACCAACACCTGTTGTTTCCTGTGTTGTTAGTGTTAGCCATCTGACAGGTGTAAGGTGGTATTTAATCATGGTTTTGATTTTGAAATACATCTTTATAGCAGAGAAATAATTTTATATTAACTGACATGGCTGTCATGTATAGTTGTTTGTTTGTTTACCCCACCTCCATTCCCTACTTTAAATCAAGTCTATAATGAGGTTGAGGGATTTACTGTATCAGAGAAATATGGTTATAAAGATCACTGATCACATAAAGTTATAATTCTTAGTGCTTAGCTCCAAAGACAAGAGACCCAGAGAAAGGTGTCCTCACCATCCACCAGGCATACTTTTGAGAATTAAAGGGAATCCTGCAAATAATGACATGGAAATAACCTGGACTATTCTGAGGAAACAAGGACATCCTGCTTACAGACTTTCCTCAGGTTAACTCATTTTATTATAAATCAAGGACAAATGTCATCTTTTAGCAGATAAGGTCCTTGTTCTCATGGAGCTTTAGACAAAGGGAGATGGAAATTAATATCATTTGCAAATATCTTTTCTCATTCTGTAGGTTGCCTTTTTGTGTTGTTAATTGTTTCCTTTGCTGTACAGAAACTTTTTAGTTTGATGTAGTCCCAATAGTTTATTTTTGCCTTTGTTTCCCTTGCTTTCAGAGACACATCTAGACAAATGTTGCTATGGCTGATGTCAGAGACATTACTACCTATGTTCTCTTCTAGGATTTTTACAGTTTGGGGTCTCACATTTAGGTCTTCAATCCATGTTGAATTTATTTTTGTGTATCATGAAAGAAAGTGGTCCAGTTTCATTCTTTTGCATGTAGTTGTCCAGTTTTCCCAACACCATTTATTGAACAGACTATCTTTTCCCCATTGTATATTCTTGCCTCCCTTTGTCATAGATTAATTGACTATATAGTCATGGATTTATTTCTGGACTCTCTATTCTGTTCCATTGAGCTATGTGTCTATGTGTCTATTTTTGTGCCAGTACCATACTGTTTTGATTACTACAACTTTGTAGTATACCTTGAAATCTGGAATTGTGATATTGCCAGCTTTATTTTTCTTTCTCAAGACTGCTTTGGCTATTCAGGAACTTTTTTTTTATGACAGTAAATTTTTTATTTTTTTAGAAAATTTTTAAAAAATTAACATAATGTATTACTGTTTCAGGGGTACAGGTCTGTGATTCATCAGTCTTACACAATTCAGAGCACTCACCATAGCACATACCCTCCCCAATGTCCATCACACAGCCACCCCATCTCTCCCACCCCTCTTCAATCCAGCAACCCTCAGTTTGTTTCCTGAGATTAAGAGTCTCTTATGGTTTGTCTCCCCCTCCGGTTTTGTCTTGTTTCATTTTTCTCTCCCTTCCCCTATGATCCTCTGTCTTGTTTCTCAAATTCCTTATATCAGTGAGATTATATGATAATTGCCTTTCTCTGATTGACTTATGTCGCTTAGCATAATACCCTCTACTTCCATCCACGTTATGACAGTAAATTATGTCACAAGAAAAGTTAAACAAAAAATAATACAGAGGGATTCTGTGTCCCCTCTACCCAGTTTCCCTCAATGTTTTTTTTTAAAGATTATTTATTTATTTATTTATTTATTTATTTATTTATTTATTTGACACAGTGAGACACAATGAGAGAGGGAACACAAGCAGGGGGAGTGGGAGAGGGAGAAGCAACCTTCCCGCAAAGCACGGAGCCCAATGTGGGGTTCAATCCCCGGATGCTGGGACCATGACCTGAGCCAAAGGCAGACGCTCAACAACTGGAGACACCCAGGCACCCCAGTTTCCCTCAATGTTAACATTAGTAACTTTAGTATAATATCACAACAGGGGTAATCATTAACATGGTCATAATATAAAACATTTCCATTATTACAAGGATCCCTCATTGCCAACTTCCTGCCCCACCATGCCCTACTTAAATGCTGGGAACCATTAATCTGTTCTCCACTCCTATACTTTTATCCTTTTATTTATTTTTATTTTATTATGTTATGTTAGTCACCATACAATACACCATTAGTTTTTGATGTGGTGATCCACGATCCATTGTTTTCGTATAACACCCAGTGCTCCATGCAGTACATGCCCTCCTTAATACCCATCGCCGGGCTAATCAATCCCCCATCCCCTGTACCCTCTAAAACCCTGTTTGTTTCTCAGAGTCCATAGTCTCTCATGGTTCATCTCTCCCTCCAATTTCCCCCCTCACTTTTCCCTTCCTGCTCCTAATGTCCTCCATGCTCTTCCTTATGTTCCACAAATAAGGGAAACCATATGATAATCGACTTTCTCTGCTTGACTTATTTCACTTAGCATAATCTCCTCCAGTCCCATCCATGTTGATGTAAAAATTGGGTATTCATCCTTTCTGATGGCTGAGTAATATTCCATTGTATATATGGACCACATCTTCTTTATCCATTCATCTGTTGAAGGGCATCTCGGCTCTTTCCACAGTTTGGCTATTGTGGACATTGCTGCTATGAACATTGGGGTGCATATGGCCCTTCTTTTCACTACATCTGTCTTTTTGGGGTAAATACCCAGTAGTGCAATTGCTGGGTCATAGGGTAGCTTTATTTTTAAATTTTTGAGACAGCTCCACACTGTTTTCCAAAGTGGCTGTACCAACTTGCATTCCCACCGACAGTGTAAAAGTGTTCCCCATTCTCCACAACCCCTCCAACATTTGTTGTTTCTTTCCCTGTCCATTTTTGCCATTCTAACTGGTGTAAGGTGCTATCTCAAAGTGGTTTTTTATTTAATTTTTTTATTTTATGTTAATCACCATACATTACATCATTAGTTTTCATGCAGTGTTCTATGATTCATTGTTTGTGCATAAAACCCAGTGCTCCAAGCAGAACGTGCCCTCTTTAATACCAGGGGAGCCTGGGTGGCTCAGTCATTAAAGCGTCTGCCTTCAGATCAGGTCATGACCCCAGGATCCTGGGTTCGAGCCATGCATTGGGCTCCCTGCTTGGCGGGAGGCCTGCTTCTCCCTCTCCCACTCGCCCTGCTTGGGTTCCCTCTCTCGCTGTCTCTCTCTGTCAAATAAATAAAATATTAACAAAAAAAAATACCCATCACTAGGCTAACACATCCCCCCAACCCCCTCCCCTCTAGAACCCTCAGTTTGTTTTTCAGAGTCCATCGTCTCTCATGGTTTGTCTCCCCCTCCGATTTACTCACCTTCATTCTTCCCCTCCTATCTTCTTTATTTTCTTAACATATGTTGCATTATTTATTTCAGAGGTACAGATCTGTGATTCAATACTCTTGCACAATTCACAGCGCTCACCATAGCACATACCCTCCCCAGTGTCTATCACCAACCCACCCCATTCCTCACACACCCCCACCACTCCAGCAACCCTCAGTTTGTTTCCTGAGATTGAGAATTCCTCATATCAGTGAGGTCATATGATATATGTCTTTCTCTGATTGACTTATTTCACTCAGGATAACACCTTCCAGTTCCAACTACGTCATTGCAAATGGCAAGATCTCATTCCTTTTGATGGCTGCATAATATTCCATTGTGTATATATACCACCTCTTCTTTATCCATTCATCTGTTGATAAACATCTTGGCTCTTTCCACAGTTTGGCTATTGTGTATGTTGCTGCTATAAACATTGGAGTGCATGTAACCCTTTGGATCTCTACATTTGTAGCTTTGTGGTAAATACCCAGTAGTGCAATTGCTAGATCGTATGGAAGCTCTATTTTCAACTTTTTGAGGAACCTCCATAATGTTTTCCAGAATGGTGGCACCAGCTTGCATTCCCACGAACAGTGTAGGAGGGTTCCCCTTTCTCCGCATCCCCGCCAACATCTCTTGTTCCCTGACTTGTTAATTTACGCCATTCTGACGGGTATGAGGTGGTATCTCATTGAGGTTTTCATTTGGATTTCCCTGATGCCAAGCAATGTTGAGCACTTTTTCATGTGTCTGTTGGCCATCTGGATGTCTTCTCTGGAAAAATGTCTGTTCATGTCTTCTGCCCATTTCTTGATTGGACTATTTGTTCTTTCGGTGTTGAGTTTGATAAGTTCTTTATAGATTTTGGATACTAGCCCTTTATCTGATATGTCATTTGCAAATATGTTCTCCCATTCTGTCGGTTGTCTTTGGTTTTCTGGACTGTTTCCTTTGCTGTGCAAAAGTTTTTTATCTTGATGAAATCCCAATAGTTCATTTTTGCGCTTGCTTCCCTTGCCTTTGGCGATGTTTCTAGGAAGAAGTTGCTGCGGATGAGGTTGAAGAGGTTGCTGCCTGTGTTCTCCTTTAGGATTTTGATGGACTCCTGTCTCACATTTAGGTCTTTCAACCATTTGGAGTCTATTTTTGTGTGTGGTGTAAGGAAATGGTCCAGTTTCATTCATCTGCATGTGGCTGTCCAATTTTCCCAACACCATTGTTGAAGAGACTGTCTTTTTGCCATTGGACATTCTTTCCTTCTTTGTCGAAGATGAGTTGACCATAGAGTTGAGGGTCCATTTCTGGGCTCTCTATTCTGTTCCATGATCTATGTGTCTGTTTTTGTGCCAGTACCATACTGTCTTGATGATGACAGCTTTGTAATAGAGCTGGAAGTCCGGAATCGTGATGCCGCCAGCTTTGCTTTGCTTTTACAACATTCCTCTGGCTATTCGGGGTCTCTTCTGGTTCCATACAAATTTTAGGATTATTTGTTCCATTTCTTTGAAAAAAGTGGTTGGTATTTTGATGGGGATTGCATGGAATGTGTAGATTGCTCTAGGTAGCATTGACATCTTCACAATGTTAGTTCTTCCAATCCATGAGCATGGAACGTTTTTCCATTTCTTTGTGTCTTCTTCAATTTCTTTCCTGAGTATTTTATACTTTTCTGAGTACAGATTCTTTGCCTCTTTGGTTAAATTTATTCCTAGGTATCTTATGGTTTTGGGTGCAGTTGTAAATGGGATCGACTCCTTGATTTGTCTCTCTTCTGTCTTGTTGTTGGTGTATAGGAATGCCACTGATTTCTGTGCATTGATTTTATATCCTGCCACTTTACTGAATTCCTGTATGAGTTCTAGCAGTTTTCGGGTGCAGTCTTTTGGGTTTTCCACATACAGTATCATATCATCTGCAAAGAGTGACAGTTTGACTTCCTCTTTGCCGATTTGGATGCCTTTGATTTCTTTTTGTTGTCTGATTGCTGTGGCTAGGACTTCTAATACTATGTGGAATAGCAGTGGTGAGAGTGGACATCCCTGCCGCGTTCCTGACCTTAGGGGAAAAGCTCTCAGCCTTTCCCCATTGAGAATGATATTCGCTGTAGGTTTTTCATAGATGGCTTTTATGATTTTGAGATATGTACCCTCTATCCCTATACTCTGAAGAGTTTTGATCAAGAAAGGATGCTGTACTTTGTCAAATGCTTTTTCTGCATCTATTGAGAGGATCCTATGATTCTTGTTCTTTCTTTTGTTAATGTATTGTATCACGTTGATTGATTTGCGGATGTTGAACCAACCTTGCAGCCCGGGGATAAATCCTACTTGGTCATGGTGAATAATCCTTTTAATGTACTGTTGGATCCTATTGGCTAGTATTTTGGTGAGAATTTTTGCATACATGTTCATCAAGGATATTGGTCTGTAACTCTCCTTTTTGATGGGGTCTTTGTCTGGTTTTGGGATCAAGGTAATGCTGGCCTCATAAAAGGAGTTTGGAAGTTTTCCTTCCATTTCTATTTTTTGGACCAGTTTCAGGAGAATAGGTATTAATTCTTCTTGAAATGTTTGGTACAATTCCCCTGGGAAGCCATCTGGCTCCGGGCTCTTGTTTGTTGGGAGATTTTTGATGACTGCTTCAATTTCCTTGTGGTTATAGGTCTGTTCAGGTTTTCTATTTCTTCCTGGTTCAGTTTTGGTAGTTGATACATCTCTAGGAATGCATCCATTTCTTCCAGGTTATCTAATTTGCTGGCATAGAGTTGCTCATAATATGTTCTTAGACTTGTTTGTATTTCTTTGGTGTTGGGTGTAATCTCTCCTCTTTCATCCATGATTTTGTTGATTTGGGTCATTTCTCTTTTCTTTTTGATAAGTCTGGCTGGGGTTTATCAATCTTGTTAATTCTTTCAAAGAACTAGCTCCTAGTTTCGTTGATCTGTTCTACTGTTCTTTTGGTTTCTAGTTCATTGATTTCTGCTCTGATCTTTATTACTTCTCTTCTCCTGCTGGGTTTAGGCTTGATTTGCTGTTTTCTCTCTAGCTCCTTTAGGTGTAGGGTTAGGTTGTGTATTTGAGACCTTTCTTATTTCTTGAGAAAGGCTTGTATTGCTATATACTTTCCTCTCAGGACTGCCTTTGCTGTATCCCAAAGATTTTGAAGAGTTGTGTTTTCATTTTCATTGGTTTACATGAATTTTTTTAATTCTTCTCTAATTTCCTGGTTGACCCATTCATTCTTTAGTAGGATGCTCTTTAACCTCCATGTACTTGAGTTCTTTCCAACTTTCCTCTTGTGATTGAGTTCTAGTTTCAAAGCACTGTGGCCTGAAAATATGCAGGGAATGATCCCAAACTTTTGGTAGCGGGTGAGACCTGATTTGTGACCTAGGATGTGATCAATTCTGGAGAATGTTCCATGGGCACTAGAGAAGAATGTGTATTCCGTTGCTTTGGGATGGAATGTTCTAAATATGTTTGTGAAGTCCATTTGGTCCAGTGTGTCATTTAAAGTCTTTATTTCCTTGTTGATCTTTTGCTTAGATGATCTGTCCATTTCAGTCAGGGGCGTGTTAAAGTCCCCCACTATTATTGTACTGTTGTCAATGTGTTTCCTTGCTTTTGTTATTAATTGCCTTATGTAATTGGCTGCTCCCATGTTCGGGGCATCAGTATTTACAATTGTTAGATCTTCTTGTTGGATAGACCCTTTAAGTAGGATATAGTGTCTTTCTTCATCTCTTATTACAGTCTTTGTTTTAAAATCTAATTTGTCTGATATAAGGATTGCCACCCCAGCTTTCTTTTGGTGTCCATTAGCATGGTAAATGGTTTTCCACCCCCTCACTTTCAATGTGGGGGTGTCTTTGCGTCTAAAATGAGTCTCTTGCAGACAGCATATTGATGGGTCTTGTTTTTTTATCCAATCTGATAACCTGTGTCTTTTGATTGGGGCATTTAGCCCATTTACATTCAGGGTAACTATTGAAAGTTAGGAATTTAGTGCCATTGTATTGCGTGTAAGGTGACTGTTACTGTATATTGTCTGTGTTCCTTTCTGGTCTATGCTGCTTTTAGGTTCTCTCTTTGCTTAGAGGACCCTTTTCAATATTTCTTGGAGGGCTGGTTTCGTGTTTGCAAATTCCTGTAGTTTTTGTTTGTCCTGGAAGCTTTTTATCTCTCCTTCTATTTTCAATGACACCCTAGCTGGATACAGTATTCTTGGCTGCATATTTTTCTCGTTTAGTGCTCTGAAGATATCATGCCAGTCCTTTCTGGCCTGCCAGGTCTCTGTGGATAGGTCTGTTGCCAATCTAATGTTTCTACCATTGTAGGTTACATATCTCTTCTCCCGAGCTGCTTTCAGGATTTTCTCTTTGTCTCTGAGACTCATAAGTTTTACTATTAGATGTCGGGGTGTTCACCTATTTTTATTGATTTTGAGGGGGGGTTCTCTGTGCCTCCTGGATTTTGATGCCTGTTTCCTTCCCCACATTAGGGAAGTTCTCTGTTATAATTTGCTCTAATATACCTTCTGCCCCTCTCTCTTTCTTCTTCTTCTGGGATCCCAATTATTCTAATGTTGTTTCGTCTTATGGCATCACTTATCTCTCAAATTCTGCCCTCGTGATTCAGTAGTTGTTTATCTCTCTTTTTCTCAGCTTCTTTATTTTCTATCATTTGGTCTTCTATATCACTGATTCTCTCTTCGGCCTCAGTTAGCCTAGCAGTTAGTGCCCCCATTTTTTATTGCACCTCATTAATAGCCTTTTTGATTTCGACTTGGTTAGATTTTAGATCTTTTACTTCTCCAGGAAGGGTGTCTCTAATAACTTCCATGCTTTTTTCAAGCCCAGCTAGTATCTTTAAAATCATGATTCTGAACTCTAGGTCCGACATCGTACTAATGTCTGTATTAAGTAGGTCCCTGGCAGACGGTACTACCTCTTGTTCTTTTTGCTGAGGTGATTTCTTTTGTCTTGTCATTTTGTCCACAGGAGAATAGATGAATGAGAGAACACAATGCTAACAGGTTAACAACGTCCCCAGAAAATATACTCTAAACAAATCAGAAAAGACCTGAAACCAGGGGCAAAGAAAGGGAAAGAAAGAAAAAAGAAAGAGGAAAAAAAAAGAAAAAGATAAAAACAAACAAAAAAAAACAGAATATGATCAAATACGATCAGGCTAGTGCATAGATCAGTGCCACACACTAGATTTTGGGTGTATTTTGGTCTGTTAGAGGATAGTGCCTCCTAAAATTGTAAAGAAAGAAAGACTTATATATGTACAAAATAAAGGTTGATATAATGAAGGGATGGAAGATAATTGTAAGGATGAAAATTATAAAAGATTTTATAAAAGGAATTGATAAGTTGTTTGAAAAAAGAAAGAAGAAGATTAAAAAAAAAAAGGGAGAGAATGTGATCAGGCAGGAGACTAGAACAAAGCCATACACTAGAGATTTAGGGTATATTTTGATCTGTTAGAAGAAACTGTATCTCAAAATTTTAAAGAGTGAGCAACTTATATATATATTCCAAAAATAAGGGTAACTACTATGAAGGGATAGAATATGACTTTAAAAAGGAAAAATAAAAGTTTTTTTTAAAGGTATTGATAAGGTGTTGCTTGAAAAAGGGAAAAAGAAAAATTCAAAAATAAAAACAGTTAAAAGAAAATTAACTTTGAAAAACTAATGAATCATGGTAAAAAAGCCATGAATTCTATGTGCAGTATTCCCCTAGCGCTGGAGTTCTCCCGTTCTCCTTGATCGGTAAACTTAGTCTTGGCTGGCTGTTCGTGCTGATCTTCCGGGGGAGGGGCCATGTTGCCATGGTTCCCAAATATCTTTGCTGGTGGTGGAATTGCCCCGCCCCTGTCGGTCTGGGCTAATCAATCTGCTCAGGTTTGCTCTCGGGAGCTTTTGTTCCCTGCAAGCTCTTGGTACAGCTTTGGAGGATGAGAGTGAAAATGCTGGCCTCCCAATCTCCGCCCGGAGGAGCCGAGAACTCGGGCCCCACTCCTCAGTGCGCCCCCAGAGAAAAGCAGTCAATCACTCCTATCTCCCCGGTCTCCGGCTGCACTCCGTGCTCACCCGGTCTGTGACTGAGCGTTTCTATCTCTGGCACCCGACCCCGTGAGGAGTCTTCAAACCCAGCGGATCCCTGCAGTGGAGGGAGTCTCCCCGGCTCTGCTGCTTTTGGGTCCCTGCTGGAGGAGCAGTGGCCCGACTGGGCCGCGGATCACAATTTATGGCCACCCCCAGCTGAGAGCCCGCGCCTTGGCTCCGTCTGTGCAGCCGGCTTCCCGGCTCTGATACCTTGGAGCTCTGCTGCACTCAGGCACCCCCGGTCTTTCAGTGACCCCGAGGGTCCTGAGACCACACTGTCCTGCGAGGTTTCCACCTCCCGCTTAGCCACTGGAGTGATGTCCCTCAGCTGAGCTGACTTCTAAAAGTTCTGATTTTGTGCTCCGCAGCTCTATCACTTGCCAGAAGTGGCGGAGGCCCCTTCCCCCGCCATCTATCCTCCCGAATATCGCCTCGGATTCACTTCTCCGCACGTCCTACCTTCCAGTAAGTGGTCGCTTCTCTGTTCAGAGAGTTGTTGCTACTGTCTTCTTTGATCTCCTGCTGAGTTCGTAGGTGTTCAGAATGGTTTGATCCCCATTCAGCTGAAGTCCTGAGGCCAGATGAAATCCAGGTCTCCTACTCCTCCGCCATCTTGCTCCGCCTCAATCAACGTGGTTTTGATTTGAATTTCCCTGATGGCTAATGATGATGAACATTTTTTCATGTGTCTGTTAGCCATTTGTATGTCTTCTTCAGAAAAGTGTCTTTTCATATCTTCTGCCCAGTTTTTGACTTGATTATTTGTTTTTTGGGTGTTGAGTTTGAGATGTTCTTTATAGATCTTGGATACCAGCCCTTTATCTGTAGTGTCATTTGCAAATATCTTCTCCCATTCTGTGGGTTGCTTCTTTGTTTTGTTGACTGTTTCCTTTGCTGTGCAGAAGCTTTTTATCTTGATGAAGTCCCAAAAGTTCATTTTTGCTTTTGTTTCACTAGTTTTTGGAGATGTATCTTGACAGAAGTGGCTGTGGGCGATGTCAAAGAGGTTACTGCCTATGTTCTCCTCTAGGATTTTGATGGATTCCTGTCTCACATTGAGGTCTTTCATACAGTTTGAATTTATCTTTGTGAATGGTGTTAGAGAATGGTTGAGTTTCATTTTTCTGCATGTGGATGTCCAATTTTCCCAGCACCATTTATTGAAGAGATTGTCTTTTTTCCATTGCATGTTTTTTCCTGCTTTGTCAAGGATTAGTTGACCATAGAGTTGAGGGTCCATATCTGGGTTTTCTCTTCTGTTCCATTGGTCTATATGTCTGTTTTTGTGCCAGTACCATGCTGTCTTGGTGATCACAGCTTTGTAATATAGCTTGAAATCGGGCAACGTGATACCTCAACTTTTTCTTTTTCAACATTTCCTTGGCGATTTGGGATCTTTTCTGATTCCATACAAATTTTAGGATTGTTTGTTCCAGCACTTTGAAAAATGTCATTGCAATTTTGATCGGGATGGCACTGAAGGTATAGATTGCTCTGAGTAGCATAGACATTTTAACAATGTTTATTCTTCCAATCCACGAGTATGGGATGTTTTTCCATCTTTTTGTGTCCTCTTCAATTAGTTTCATGAGTGTTCTGTAGTTCCTAGAGTATAGATCATTTATCTCTTTGGTTAGGTTTAGTCCGAGGTATCTTATGGTTTTTGGTCCTATTGTAAATGGAATCGTTGCTCTAATTTCTCTTTCTACACTTGCGTTTTTAGTGTATAAGAAAGCAACTGATCTCTGTGCATTGATTTTGTATCCTGCCACATTACTGAATTGCTGTATGAATTCTAGTAATTTGGGGGTGGAGTCTTTTGGGTTTTCCACATATAGTGTCGTCTGCGAAAAGAGAGAGTTTGACTTCTTCTTTGCCAATTTGAATACCTTTTATTTCTTTTTGTTCTCTGATTGCTGTTGCTAGGACTTCTAGTACTATGTTGAACAACAGTGGCGAGAGTGGGCATCCTTGTCGTGTTCCTGATCTTAAGGGAAAGGCTCTCAGCTTTTCCCCATTGAGGATGATATTCATTGTGGATTTTTCCTAGACAGATTTTATGAACTTGAGGAATGTTCCCTCTATCCCTATACTCAGTAGAGTTTTAATCAGGAAAGGATGTTGTATTTTGTCAAATGCTTTTTCTGCATCAATTGAGAGGACCATATGGTTCTTCTCCCTCCTCTTATTAATGTGTTCTATCACATTGATTGATTTGTGAATGTTGAACCACCCTTGCATCCCGGGGATAAATCCCACTTGGTCGTGGTGGATGATCCTTTTAATGTATTGTTGGATCCTATTAGCTAGGATTTTGTTGAGGATTTTGGAATCCATATTCATCAGGGATATCGGTCTGAAATTCTCCTTTTTGATGGGGTCTTTGCCTGGTTTGGGGATTAAGGTAATGCTGGCCTCATAGAATAAGTTTGGAAGTTTTCCTTCTGTTCTACTTTTTGAAACAGCTTCAGTAGAAGAGGTATTATTTCTTCTTTGAATATTTGGTAGAATTCCCCAGGGAATCCATCAGGCCCTGGACTCTTGTTTTCTGGGAGGTTTTTGATCACTGCTTCAAACTCGTTGCTGGTTATTGGCCTATTCAGGTTGTCAGTTTCTTCCTGTTTCAATCTTGGCAGCTTATAGGTTTCCAGGAAGGCCTCCATTTCATCCAGATTGCTCAGTTTATTGGCATATAGTTGTTGATAATAATTTCTAATAATTGTTTCTGTTTCCTTGGTGTTAGTCATGATCTCTCCCTTTCGTTCATAATTTTATTAATTTGGGTCATTTCTCTTTTCTTTTGGATAAGTCTGGCCAGTGGTTTGTCGATCTTATTAATTCTTTCAAAGAACCAACTTCTAGTTTCATTGATCTGATCTACTGTGTTTCTGGTTTCTAATTCATTGATCTCTGCTCTAATTTTAATTATTTCTCTTGTAATGCATGTCTTAGGCATCGTCTGTTGCTTTTTCTCTAGTTCTTTAAGGTGTAGAGTTAGTTGGTGAATTCGGGATTTTTCTATTTTTTTGAGTGAGGCTTGGATGGCTATGTATTTTCCCCTTAGGACCGCCTTTGCAGTATCCCATAGGTTT
This sequence comes from Callorhinus ursinus, assembly GCF_003265705.2. Taxonomy (NCBI): domain Eukaryota; kingdom Metazoa; phylum Chordata; class Mammalia; order Carnivora; family Otariidae; genus Callorhinus; species Callorhinus ursinus. The sequence continues at coordinate 118,777,486 of NW_027397063.1, forward strand.
TGGACCAATGTGTTTTTGTTCCCATTGACTTCCACGAATTAAGTTCTTCTTCAATTTCCTCATTGACCCAAACATTCTTGAGCAGAGTGGTCTTTAGCTTCCAAGTGTTTGAATTTCTTCTAAATTTTTCCTTGTGATTGATTCCAGTTTTAAAGCATTGTGCTCTGAGATTATGCAGGGAATAATCTCAATCTTTTGGTATCGGTTGAGACCTTATTTGTGACCCAGTATGTGGTCTATTCTGGAGAAAGTTCCATGTGCGCTCAAGAAGAATGAGTATTCTCTTGTTTTAGCATGGAATATTCTGTATATATCTATGAGAGCCATCTGGTCCAGTGTATCATTCAAAGGTCTTGTTTCCTTGTTGATTTTCTGCTTAAATGATCTGTCCATTGCTGAGAGTGCAGTATTGAGGTCTCCTACAATTAACGTATTGTTATCAATATGACTTTTTATTTTGGTTAACAGTTGGCTTATGTAGATGGCTGCTCCCATGTTGTGGGTATAGATATTTACAATTGTTAGATCTTCTTGTTGGATAGACCCTTTAAGAATGATATAGTGTCCTTCTGTGTCTCTAACTACAGACTTTAGTTAAAATCTAATTTGTCTGATATAAGAATTGCTACCCCAGCTTTCTTTTGAGGTCCGCTGGCATGAAAGATGGAGCTCTATCCCTTCACTTTCATTCTGGATGTATCTTTAGGTCCAAAATGAGTCTCTTGTAGACAGCATATGGATGGGTCCTGTCTTTTTACCCAATCTGCAACCCTGTGCCATTTTATGGGAGTGTTTAGGCCATTCACATTGAGAGTGATTATTGAAAAATATAAATTAATTGTCATCATGTGAATGACGTTGTTTTTATAGATTGTCCCTATAAATTTCTGTTGTATATCTCTCTTGGGGTCTTTCTCCTTTTATAGAACCCCCCTTAATATTTCTTGCAGGGCTGGCTTAGTGGTCACATATTCTTTCAGTTTCTGCTGGTCGTGGAAGCTCTGCATCTCTCCATCCATTCTAATGACAGCCTTGCCGGATAAAGTATTCTTGGCTGCATGTTCTTCTCATTTAGTACCCTGAATATGTCTTGCCAGGCCTTTCTGGCTTGCCAGGTCTCTGTGGATAGGCCTGACGTTATTCTGATGTTCCTCCCTCTGTACGTAAGGAATCTCTTTCCCCTAACTGCCCTTAAGATGGTTTCCTTGGTTCTAAGATTTGTGAGTTTTACTATTACATCCCGGGTTGTTGGCCTGTTTTCCTTGATCTTGGGAGGAGTCCTCTCTGCCTCTCAGACGCAAATGTTTGTTTCTTTCCCCAGATTAGGGACGTTCTCAGCTACGATTTGCTCAAATACATCTTCTAGTCCTCTCTCTCCAATCCCTCCGGGATTCCAATTATTCTGACATTGGAATGCTTCATGGTGTCACTTATTTCTCTGATTCTATTTTCATGGATTCTGAGTTGTTTTTCCCTGGCCTCTTTTCCCTTTCTATTATATTGTCTTCCAGGTCGCTTATTTGTTCTTCTGCATCAGTTACCCTAGCTGTTAGATTATCTAGATTGGATTGGATCTCATTGATAGCATTTTTAAGTTCTGCCAATTCAGCTTTCATTTCTGCCCCTAGAATGTTGCCATTAATTGATTTCTCCATTCTAGCCATTGTCTTCACAATTGCTAGCCTGAATTCCATCTCCATCATCTTGGTTATATCTGCATCCATTCGTAAATCTGCGGCAAAGTCATAATCTCTGAGTCTCTTCTATTTTGGGGATCCTCCTCCTAGTCATTCTGTTGATGGGTGTTTGAGGGAATGTATAGATTCCAAATTATTGACGAGAACCCAAGCAAGATGCACCTGTTTTCTTGGGACCTTAGGGTTGCTGGCCTCTTGTTTTCCCAGCCTGTCTTCTGGGGGAGGGGCCTGCTGCGCTGTTACTCAGGCAATCCTGTTTGGGAGGAGTTGCCCTGCCCCACTGTGGTGGGGGATGGGCTCAGCAGGAATCAGTTTTTGGGGTTTTTGTTCTCTGATGGCTTTCCCTGGTGGCTTTCCACATCTCTTCTGCAAATCAGAGCAGAAGAGACCATTTCCAACCCTGTGCCTCAGAGCAGAGAGACCGCAGTCTGTTCTTCAGTGAGCTCTCCAGGCCACACTGTCTCCGTTTCTGTCCGTGCTGCTATAAACTGCAGCGGCCTGGGTTGTGTGCCCCTCTGCAGCGCCCCCAGTCCTGCCTCCAGGTCGTGCACGTCTCTGCCCTTTTTGCTTCTAAAACCGCCAGCCTCCCCCAGATCGCACGCATGACCCCACTGCTCTGGGTTTCCGCCCCGGGGCTGCCCTAAAGTCCTTTCCCCACCGCTACTGGTCTGCGAGTCTGTGCCCTGTCCCCAGCACGCGAGGCTGTCGCTCACTGGCGGTGTAGGATCCCCACGGCCAGGCACCCCCCCGTTACCGTTTATCCTCCGATATCTGCCCGCCAAATCACAGCTCCCTGCTTCATACCTCGAAACCAACCACCTGCGGTATTCTGTTTGTAGAGATCCAGATCTTCTTACATCTCAGGTTGGTTTCGTGGGTGCTCAGAGTGGTCTGGTAGATATTTTGCTCAATTCTGGGGACTAGTTGAAATAGGGTCCCCTACTCCTCCGCCATCTTTCCTTCCCCCCTATTCAGGGACTTTTGAGGTCCCATGCAAATTTTAGTATTATTTGTTCTAGTTTTTGTGAAAAATCCTGTTGCTATTTTGATAGGGATTGCATTGAATCTGTAGACTGCTTTGGGTAATATGGATATTTTTTCCTTTGGTCCCTATTTTTTTTAATTTTTTATTGTTATGTTAATCACCATATATTACATAATTTGTTTTGGTGTACTGTTCCATGATTCATTGTTTGTTCACAACACCCAGTGCTCCATGCAGAACGTGCCCTCCTCAATACCCATCACCAGGCTAACCCATCCCCCCACCCTCCTCCCCTCCAGAAACCTGTTTGTTTTTCAGAGTCCATCATCTCTCCTGGTTTGTCTCCCCCTCTGACTTACTCCCCTTCATTCTTCCTCTCCTGCTATCTTCTTCTTTTTCTTTTTTCTTAACATATGTTGCGTTATTTGTTTCAGAAGTACAGATCTGTGATTCAACAGTCTTACACAATTCACAGTGCTCACCATAGCACATATCTTCTCCATTTAACTATATTAATTCTTCCAGTCCATGAGCATGGAATATTTTTCCCTCTGTGTCATCTTCAATTTCTTTCATCAGTGTTTTAGAGTTTTCAGAGTACAGATCTTTCACCTCTTTGGTTAAGTTTATTCCTCGGTATTTTATTCTATTTGATGCAATTGTAAATTGAATTGTTTTTCTTAATTTGTCTTTCTGCTACTTTGTTATTAATGTATAGAAATGTTACCAAAGCAAAATAATAAAGCAAACAGAGTAATGAACAAGATCGCTGGAGACTGATAAAGCTTTGAAGAAAATTGAAAAACTGGGAATTTAGAAATGATGCAGGGTGGAGAGGTGGACAGCCAGGAAGCCTTGCTTGAAAAGACATTTAGCTGGAGAACTTTATGTCCAGACAGGGTCGGACATTGCCAAGATGTGGGGAAAGAGTGCTCCAGACAGGTAACCAATAAAGCCTCTGTTGTGTTGAACAGACCTCGTGAAAAGGGCAACCCAGTGGAGGTTTAAACTGATTCACGGTTTAGGGAAATAAATAAGAAAGAAAGAAACTGTGGAACCAAAGACAACTGAGGGAGGAAGATGGATGATGTCTCTGAGAAAGAAAATTAGTAAAGGCAGGAAAAGGAAAGCACCAGCACTGACTGGAAAGAACAATCCTTGCAGCTGTTTCAGACTAGAGGTGGTATATGGACAGTGCCCGGACTGGCTTACTTGAAGGGCAAAAGAGTTTTCCTAAAACTTCAGGAGGATCAGGGGGGATAGGAAGAAGACCTGAAATCAGAGAAGTATAGCCTACTCAAGGGAAGAATTTAGTTTTAAATATATTCATTATTATTACAATTTATCTTAGGCTAAGTCATTGGGAATTGAGCTGACTTGACCTGTAAAGAGAAGAGGTAACTGGAATTGTTGAAGATTTCCTCTGTTGGGAAATGCTCTGCAATGATGAATATTTTGCAATTCCATCTTTTCTGGATGCTGTATTGTGTTCCATTGATTTATATGTCTATCCTTTTGCCAGTAACACACTATTTTGATTTGTAAAGACTTTACAAATTCTTTGCTTTTAGAATAAATCTTAATATCAGGCAGTGCGAGTCCTCCAACTTTGTTCTTTTCCAAATTGTTTTGCCCATTCTACAATTCCATGTTCTAAAATCTTATCTTAATATTTTGTGGAATTTTTTTCATATTTATTAAATATAGTTGGTTTATTTACTTTCATCTGGATAAAAAGAAAATAAAAGAAAGAGGAGCTGTCAGCAAGGGATATTTTAGGCTGCAAGTGACAGAATCCTTCATTTCAATATCAGAGACAAAGAGGAGTTCATTTTTCCCCACCTAAAAGAAAGTCTAAAGACAGGTGTCTGCTTGCATTGGTTCAGTGGCTCAACAATGTCAGGGCCAACATCTCTGTGGGTCTCTTGACCTCTCCCTCCTGGTCACAAATGGCAGCTACAACTGCTGCCATCTTGTCCATTCAGAGTAGAAAAGAAAGGAAAGTAGCGGGTAACTTATGTCCCCAGATCCAGAATTGTGTCAGATGGCCTCTCTGGCTGCGAGGGAGTTTGGGAATGGCATATTTTTTTCAGACCATATAATAGACATAGGCCAGAAAGAAGGGGATTGATATGAGAGTTGGCAATGCCAACCTCTAGTGTTTGCCACAAATGTTGATGAGAGGTTTCAAAAAAAAAAAAAGGAAAAAAGTTTTCATTGAATTCTGACCTCTTCAAAAATACAATTAGAAGAACTAATGATAAAGAATCCATCTCACGGGATGTCTGGGTAGCTCAGTCAGTTTGGCATCCAACTCTGATTTCGGCTCAGGTCATGATCTCAGGGTCCTGGGATGGAGCCCTGTATCAGGCTCTGTGCTTGGCATGGAGTCTGCTTGGGATTCTCCCTCTCCCTTTACCCCTCCCCATGCTCATGCTCTCTATCTCTTTCTAAAATAAAAAAAAAAAGAAATTAAAAAGAATCCATCTCAAGCCACATCACTTTCCTTAGTGTTGGATGGGAACCTCAATGCCTCCTGGTCCTGCCTCTCCCTGCCATGAGAATTAGCTCTCCCCCAGCACTCAACAGCACTCACACAATCCTTAAGTCAGATCAGCTAGAAAAGCAAACCTAGTCTGTTGCTAAGGGACAAGAGTGACATTATGATAAGCCTACAGCATAGCTCTCTCTAGCAAACTTTTAAGGAAAAAAGGTTGGAATTCAATGCATCTTTATGAATTGCCCATTTCAGTCTCTGATTAGGGGAAACTGGGCATTTCTTCCTTTCTCTCATTCAATAAACATTTATAGGGTTCCCATGTGCCAAGCACTGAGTGTGTTTTTATTCCTCTTCCCTTTATTATTGTTCCCTGTCCTGTTTTCTTGGATTATTTTTCACTCTAAGTGTATACGGGAATATGTGTGTGTGTATAAAAGTATAAGATGAGGTCAAACTTGCAGAGTCCAGGGCACCATCACTATAGCTCTCTCTGGTCTCCCTGTGGAGGCCACAACAGCACCACTCACACCCCTTTGAGAAGCCTTGGAAGGTGTGGAAGAATCAGGATGCAAGAGACTATGTGTGAGTGATGCTGCTTCTTAGAACATTCATGCACTTATTCATGCATTTATTTATTCAGTAAATATTTATTGAGTCCCTTTGCTAGATTCTGGAGATACTGTGGTATACGTACAGACACAGTCTCTACCCTCATTGGGCTCGTATTTGTTGTAGGACAATGCTTTTGAAATACTACTCAATGTTGTTTTTCTCCCAATAGTTACTTTTTTCTCTCTCTGTTCCCACTCAAGTAGCTAGGCTATGTTCACTGCCTCAGGGTAGAGATATTATAAGCAGAAGACAGAGAAAAAAGGAGAGATTTCCTATACTTACAGGAATAAAAGTGACACAAGAGCAAATGTTAGCATGAATTTCGCCCCACACAGATACCCCAATAAATGACAAAAGATTCCTCTGAGCTGAAAGGAGGAAGAAAAATGGAAAGCAAGGGAATTGCTATAGAGGCCAGTGGGGATAGGAGGGACAATCAGACCTGAAGGGGCCATCAATGAAAACAAACTGTGTCAACCATGGGCCACAGTAAGGAGAATTTGTGGACACCCAGGAACCAGATGATAGTTAAGGATACATTTGCCAACACTATCTGTCACCCACACCAGGGCCCATATCAGCCATCCTTTCTCCAGCCATCCAAACTCCATGCCTGCCTTTTCTTCCTGGACATATAGTTAGGTTCTATTTCCCAGCCTCCTTTGCAGTTAGATGAAATCATATCACAAACCAGTAAGTTCTGGCCAATGGAATGTGGGAGGAAGTGATATACACCACTTCCTATCCTGTTCATAAATACTTCCAACGCAATCCTCCATGTTCCCTCTTTCCTGTTATGCCAGATATAAATGATGGGCTCCAAGGCCCTAGGGCATGGCAGAGCCAAAGGTGGAAGGAAGCTGTATCCCTGGGTCCCTACTTGGAAGAGAGCCACCTAAAGTGGTCACTCTGACCAGAAACATCTGCACTGGGTTCTTGTATGAGAAGAAATTAATTTTTATTGCATTAAGCCACAAAAATATTGCAGTTTGTTACAGAAAGTTTTGCCAACTCTGACAATATTTCAAGCAACTCCCCAGCTCAAGCAACTCTCCTCTCCCTGGACTTAGTTCACTCCTTATCCAGCTTACCCCATGAGGACAAACACCCCACTGCAAAATACCAGGACATAGTAAGTACCCTCCCCCAAAAGGAGGGTGAGGCCCTTACAATATGCCATGGCAGTATGATGTTAAGGGAGGGAAAGGTCTTACTCTTTTATTTGTGAAGATAACTAGAACATGCTTAAGATTTTTCCCAGACTAGGAGACTGATTAAACACACAAGCATCACACCACATAGAAGGGGAGAGAAATACTGAACAACTTAATGTAGATTTATGTGTAGGATTACAAACTGTGCTCAGCTCTGTGGAGAAAAACTACAAATAGTCTGGCAAAAATAACAGGTGGGGATAGAACTCATTTTAAGGAATGGGAATGAATAAAGACGGTCTGAGGAAAGAACAGCTGAACTGAAGCCTATCAGGAAAACCAGAATCAAGCAGATTAAGAGTTTGGGGGAATATCATTTAGGCAAAAGGAACAGAATGTGCAAAGACCCTGAGAAAGGAAAGAGGTTGGCTCGCTGAGGATCTGAAAGATGTTACTTTAGCTGTGATGTAGAGAGGAAGGAGAAGGGTATGAGATAGGGATAGAGAAATAAGCAGAGACAAATTTAAAAAGGGCCATGTAGGCCTGGTTCTTGATTTTATATTTTATTACAAAAGCCTAGGAGAGCACTGAAGAATTTTAATCAGGGATCATGGTCAGAATAGCATTTTTAAATTATCAAACTGGCCAAGATGGAGATTGGCTGGTACGGAGGCAAAAGTGAAAGGAGAAAGCCCATGTAGGAGGTTATTTCAGAAATTCAGCCAAGAGATAATGGTGTGTTGAAGTAGAAGAGTAGCAGCATGCAGATGGAGAGAAATGGATGGGTTTAAGATATGCTTGGGAAATTGAATGGAATTGCAACTGTTGCATTCAATAACTTTAAACTCTAGTGAGAGACAGGATCAGGTGGTAAGTTATATGAGACTCAGTTCTAATCTAGGTCCTCTAAGAGTTAAGAGAACATGGCAACAGTAACAGCAGCTTCCCCAATGTCTGAACCACCATTTGAGCAGGATGATTTGAAGGAGGTAAGAGGTTGCAGGAAAAACTGGGCTTAGAGTCAAAGGGATGTATCCCAGTTGGGAACATGACTGGGTGCTCACTCAAATGTGTTGTCATGCCAAAAAGGATAGAGCCTAGTTAGTCAAGTAACTTTGAAACCTACAAATAAAGACTGCCCAGAAATGATCTAAGCACAATGGGGAGGATAATTCCATCCTTTGCCCATTTTAATAGCTATTGTTAATAATGAGAAGAATAAGTAACATTATGGAGCTCTTTGTGCTATGCCCTGTGCTAAGGAATGTGTGTGCATATTCTCATTTATGCTCATTAGGACTCTGTGAGATAGGTAGTAGTATTTCTCCTATTTACTAACACTAAGGCTTAGAGATTGGTACCTTTTCCAAGACCTGATTTCTAGTAACTAGAGTAGTGTATATTCAAACTCAGCTCTAATTCCAGAGTCCACACTACCAGCCATATAATGTAATATGTTGAGAAGGATTCTGAAGATGCATTTGGGTTCAATGGGGGCAAAGTCAGATGGGCACAATCTGGTCAGTCACATATAAGCATGTGCCTTATGACCATGTAGCCTTATTCTAAAGGATAAATCACTGTGGATTGCATAACAAAAGAAAACTGTCACTATATTTTATGACTTTATAGCATATCATGTTCATACTCGAATGACCAATTATAGTTTTCAAGACAACTAACTAGAAAGAATATTTGAAGAATCTGGTACATGAGGGTCTCTAGACACCTTAGCATAAGAATTCTAAGGACATTATGAAAGATTTAAAAACTTGCTTTGAGAGTCTCTTCTCTTCAGAACTCAACTGGGGAGTCACATCAGGCTAGGAAATGGTTCTGGGGCAGAGTCAAGCTTTGAGCTGTCAGGGAAAGGCTGAGTTAAAACAAAACTGCATCATGTCTGGGAACCCAGTGTTAGCTGGTATAAACCAACACTATTTTTTCTGAAAGCTCTCATGAGAAAGAGCATTTTCAACTACTAATGTGGCTTTCTTCACACCCCTTTCCTGCCCCCAGTGGGGGAAAAATGTTTATTCTTCTTACATAATTTTGCTCTTCTTTATGTCACCAAGTGCCTTATGATAGTATTGCATCTGACAGATCTCTTACTGAGAAGTTGCCAACAACCAAAGGATAATTACCTTAGTCTTCCAGGCATGTAACACACACACACACACACACACACACACACAGAGTGGACCATGCACAATTCATTGGAAATAGTGCTCAACTGCTTATATCTCAATGAAATTTGCTGGGGTTGTAAAAAAAATTCTGCATCTCAAAGAATGCTTTGTGCAGTAGAATCTTTTGCTGAAAGGAGATGGGTCCCTAAATATTAGGGAACAGAAGTGGGACAGGACTACACAGGGAATCAATAAGCATTCATGAAATGTCTACTTAGGCACATTGCTAAACTCTGAGGATATAAAGAAGAATGAGATCTAAGAGAACTGACAATCCAATAAAGAAGGGAGAGAGGACTCATACAGCAACTCTTAAAGTGAGTATAAAGGAGATTTATACACACACACACACACACACACACACACACACATACACACACACACACACATTATAGTTCTCAAAGTTGTGGTCCCCAGACCAACAGCATCATCAGGGAACTTATTAGAAAGGTCCTATGTAAGACCTACCAAATCTCAAACTCTGAGGGTGGGGCCTAGCAATCACCTCCCAATGCACCCTGTCCTGAAACCACTGGTTTAGCAAAAGAGATGACAATAAAGTATAATTGTTTTGGGGAATTGTTGTATTGGTTACTGGTATCTAACCAGGAAATAATAAACTCGGGCTCTGGGGCCTTTCAGGCTGTTGTAGCCTAGCACTACGAGGCAGGTTTGACGTTTCAATTGCGCCAAAATCTAAGGCCATTGTGGTACCCTCCAGCTTCAATTCTTGCTACACTTCTGTGTTAGTTTCCTATTGCTGCTATAACAGATTGCCACAAAAGTGTGGCTTAAAACAACACGCATTTATTATCTTTCTGTTCTAGAGGTCCAAAGACCAAATTCAGTGAGGCCTGAAGTAAAGGTGTAGGGAGGTCTGAGCCTCCAGAGCCTTCAGGAGGCTCTGGTGGAGAATCCATTCCCTTCCCTTTTCTAGCTTCAAGACACCACTTGAATTCCTTGGCTTATGGCCCTGTATCATCTTGACCACTGCTGCCCTCATCATCTCTTCTGACTCTGTCCCTCCCACCTCCTTCTTTCAAGGACCTTGTGATTACAATAGGTCACTCAGATAATGCAGGATAATCTCCCCATCTCAAAATCCTTAATTTAACCACATCAGCAAATTCCCTTTGCCATGTAAGGTAGCATATTCACAGGTTTCTGGAATTAGGACATGGACATCTTTGAGGGGCTATTATTCAGCCTCCCACAACTTCCCCTTCAGTGTTGCTGGAGAGAATAGGCAGGGGTGGGAGGTTGGGAAAGAGATATTGAGTGACAGAAATTTTAGAAGGATAGGATTTATAAATGGGTCCAGGTGTTATTTTAATTAGTTCCACAGTCATTCCTCCATATAAAAGCCCAATCAAGTATCCATGGCTTAGGGTGTCCGAAAAGAAGAGCATCAGTGAGGCTGGCAAGTCCGGGACCTCCCTGAGCAAGCCTGTTTATCCCTAGGTTCATCTGTCTACTGGGCATCTCCACTTGAGTAGGCACAGAACTGAACTCTTTATTCCTGTCCCCTGTCCTGCCACCCGACCCCAACCTGGTTTTCCTCCTTAAGTCCCTATCTCAGATAAATGCACATAATGTATTCACTTAATTCAGAAATCTCCATAACATCTCTTTGTCTTTCAGTGCCCCAATCTCCCCACCACCCACATCTAATCAGCCACTGACCTCTGTCAACCCTATCCCAGACATAACTCTCTTCCTTTTCAACCACTCTGGCCAGGCTTGGTTCAGGGGCTCACCATTCCTCACCTAGATTTAGTGAGGGCCTCTTAACTGGTTCCCTGGCTTTGGGATCACCACCTTTATCATCACTACCATGATAATATTTCCAAAACACAAATCTGTTACTCATTTTCCTCTGCTGTTTATAACTCCCTAAGGCCATTTTAGAATAAAGACCAACTCCTTAACAAGGCATATAAGGCTCTTCCTGATGTACCCTTAGCTTATCTGTTCAGCCTCATGTTTGCCATTCCCTCATATGATAAAGCAAATTATTTACAGATCCCAGAGTGCATCTTGATCCCTCACAACTCTTATCTTTTAACCAGGCTCTTCTCTTTGCTGGAACATCCTCATTCGAGTCCACACCTGCCTGGAGTGATGACTCTTTAAGTCTTCCTCTAGGCATACTGCCCTGGCCACTTCCTTCTGTCTTACCACCCACTATGCACCCCTGGAAGCACATATTATCCTGAATTATAATTTATGATCTATAGTCTCTCAGACCACTAGACTCTGAGCTCCTTAAGTGCAAGGATTGAGTTTTACTTATGTCTATATTCTCAGAGCCCAGCACAGTATAGGGCATACAGTAATTGTTCGATACATTTCCCAGTTGAATTGAGATAGTACATAACATTGGGAAATGCTAGCTAAGGAAACAAAAAAAGAGTGGGAGTAAGGAGGAGAATTAGGTTAGAGACGTAGGTGCCTAGTAACTGGAACAGGCCAGGAAGTCTTAGGGGAGAGCCATCAGTACATACATCTATGAGAACATAAAGAATAGAAGGAAAGGGTTTTCAGGAATGTCAATTGTTCCTGAGGACTAAAGTAAAAAAAATTAGGTCTTTGGATTAGACACACAAGAAAGCCACAAATGCTGTTCAAGAGAGCAGTTCCAAGTGTAGAAGAAGAGGTAAGAAGATGGGGGAAGGGGCCCAGTTTACAAGGAGTCGGTCAGCGTTTCTCACACATTACTGCACCAAAACACACTTGTTGGAAGAAAAGGAAATGAGACAGATCACTTGAGGCCACACATATGGGAAGATAGCCACTTTCAAAGACAAAAAACGAACTTCTGCCATACCTTCATTCTGAGGGTACTCACAAAAGGAAACTTCCAAGAGCAACCAACTCAAAGATAATCTACAGTCTTCTGGCTGTGAACACAGCATGGATTGATACTCTTCCAAACCTAAAACTGTGACATAGTTTTAAAATGTGGTTATTAAGCACCTGCTTGTTCATCACTGTGAATTTAAGGACATTTACAGAGGTCACATCTTAGCATATGGTCTGCTTCTTCCTCGTTGAAGTTGTTGGCAACAAAGCTGCTCACAGCTTGGTGTGCTATACTAGCACCAGCATGAGAATTTAAGGAATGGCATGCTGTGCCAGCCAGTCCATCTGAGATTTCTGGCAGAGAGAGGCCCTAAGGAGAACTTTGTAGGAAGGCAGAGTTCTTCTTTAAAACTTAAAAATCACAAGTTAAGGATGTACCCAAACACACACAAAACTTCCCTAATCTGAGTATATCATGAATGAATAACCTAAACCACCTTCAGCTAATCTATATTTTCAGTTTTACTTCTCCTTGCAGCAGTCAACCTTAGTTGAATTTCTTTGCAAAATAGAACAATTCCTCTTTTTATCAACTTTAATTCTTCTGGTTTCAAATCTTCAAAGAAGCCCCCAGCTCTTAACAGCAAGGTTTGATAAGCAAGGCCAGTTCACACTATTCTTACTTGATTTTATGAACTTTAGGACAATGTCTCCATGGCATTTTATTTTCTATACTAAAAATGTTTTAGTTTTCTCCTGTAACCAAATCCATTTGGGGAAAGAGTTAGACTTGAATACAGATTATCTGGACATGAATTCTAGTTTTGCCACTTGCTTCAGTGAATTAATCTCTGAATCAGTTTCTTCATCTATAAATGAGAATACTAACAAATACCTCACATAACAATTATAAGGATTAAATTAGATAATACATGTGTTAGTCAGGGTATAGACTAAGTTTCTATAACAAAGAGAACTTAAAATATAAGGACTCAAATAAGATAAAAAAAAAAACTCGTACGTAATATTCCAGAAGTAGTGGCTCATTGGTACCCCTACACTCTCAAAGATTCCATTTTTGGATGGTTCATCTCCCAGCCAGCTGTGTAGAGGAAAGACAGTGGTGGCAAAGAGCTTTACTTTAAAGAAGTTTCCTTTTAAGCTGTGATCCAGAAACCACGCACATCACCATTGTTTCTATACCATCAGCCAGAATGCAGTCATGTGGCCACATCTAATAGCAAAGGAGGCTGGGAAATGTATTTCCATCTAGATGGACATATGCCCAGTTAAAATTTTTTTTAAAGATTTTATTTATTTATTTGAGAGAGAGAGAGAATGAGAGAGAAAGCACATGAGAGGGGGGAGGGTCAGAGGGAGAAGCAGACTCCCTGCCGAGCAGGGAGCCGGATGCGGGACTCGATCCAGGCACTCCAGGATCATGACCTGAGCCGAAGGCAGTTGCTTAACCAACTGAGCCACCCAGGCGCCCATGCCCAGTTAAAATTGTGTTTATTATTAAAAGTTAGAAGGACTGAATGAATGCTGCGGGATAATGAACAATTTATACTAGGTACATTCTCACCATTACATAGATTTCTATCATGGTTAAAAAAGAAAATCACCTGACATTTTATTTCTGATCCCCCCTTCCCACTAATAAAGAATCCCATACAGCCAACACCTCCAAGGACTAAAGAATGAGGTTTTTGTTTTTTGTTTTTGTTTAAGGCAGAGGATTATGTCTTATTCATCTCCACATCTCCCAAGCCTAACACAGAAATATTCTTAATAAATGTTTATCAAAGTGAATAATCAATCACTCTTACGGCCCTTATCTGGGTTAAACCCCTTTAGTAATGTGTGGAATGCAGACTTTCCATTTTTAATGAGTAGTACTATATCAATACACAACACTGTTGGCTTTACATACCATATGATCCAATTGGTTACATGGTGAAGCACTTTAGTATATTCTTGCTGTTTGATATTTTTGAGGAGAAAGGAGTAAAAATCTTAAAACAAAACAAAACTGACTCCCAAAGCATGATCATGTGCTCTCAAGTTGACTATTTAAATGCTTGAGAAGACGGCAGAGTAGGAGGATCCTAAGCTTCTCCTGTGCCACATTTACAACTAGATATCACTCACATCCATGTAAATAAACTGGAAAGGGATCCAAAGACTGGCAGAACAAACTCCGCAACTAAATGTAGAGAAGAAATCACATCTGAGAGGTTAGGAAGGGCAGAAACGGCGGTTGGGAGCTCTTTGCAGGAGAAAGGGAGCTGTGGGCATGGAGAGGGGAAAGCACCAGGGAGCGCTCACTGGGAAGACGAATCCCCATAATGTCTGGTCTTGAAAACCAGAGGGGCTGAATTCTTTGAGTTTGTATAAGCAGCAGGACTTAGAGCCTGGAGCTTTTAAAAGTCAGCTGACTCAGCACTGGCAAGCTAGAGGGTGAAGGATAGCCAGGTCCCTGCCCTTAAAGTGACAACAGCCCAGGAGAGGCAACATAGAAGTGACAGTTTGCACAACGTCTGAGGCCAATAGGAGGGAGATCTATTTACATGGAATTCTGAGCATGTTGAGGGACTTCTCTGGGAACAAAGAAGTTGGAAAGTGCCATTTTCCTCCCTTGTCCCCCAGCATAAACACAGATCCACCTGTGGGAGGTGGCACTGCACAGACACTTGCTTCCTAACCTGCTAGCAGTGTACCCCGCCCAGGAGTTCTCCTGAGCACTCACCCACTCCAAGCCTGCTGGCCTTGGTCCTGGGCACAGAACAAATTTTCTTAACCCAGTGTGTGGCCCTGCACAGGCCCCACAGGCACAGATTCCATGCCACCACAGCTGTTGTGTGCCTCACCCCCAAGGGCCACCACGCTTGGGCGGGATCCAATCTAAGATTAGTGGCTTAGCGCAATTTTTGCTAACACCACTGTCCCATCTCTGAGTTCTCCTGCAGTCATACCCCTTCAGAGCTGTCCTCCATGGGTCTCAACACCACAGAGCGCAAGCACAGCCCAAACAGGCAAAGAGTCAGTGCAGGTGTCTGGACTGAAAGAAAAAGTGACTTGGACACAACAGCAGGATGCAAACAACACACATAGGAGACTCTCCTGAAGTGCCAGGTTCTGATGAACAGCAGACACTGCACTGCAGGGCACTACAGGTCCTCTTCTTCATAAAGCCACTACTTTCAAGAGCAGATGATGTAGCTGACTTTCCTAACACAGAGAAACAGACACGGAGAGGTAAACAAAATGAGGAGATAGGGAAATATGTACCAAATGAAAGAACAGAACAAAATCATAGCAGGAGATCTAAGTGAAACAGAAGTTAAGTAATGGGCCTGATAGAAAATTTAAAGTAATGATCATAAAGATACTCATTAGACTTTAGAAAAGGGTGGAGAACATCAGTGAGACCCTTGACAAAGAGATAAAAACTAACATATGAGAGATGAAAAACTCAAGAAATGAAATAAATAGTAGGCTATAGGAATCAGAGGAACGTATCAGTGACCTGGAGGTCAGAGTAATGGAAAGCAATCAAGCTGAGAAGGTGAGAGACAAACAATACTGCATAATGAGAATAGACTTAGAGAACTCAGTGACTCCATCAAGCATAATAATATTCATATTATAGGGATCCCAGAAGAGAGAGAAAGGGAGGCAGAAAATGTATTTGAAGAAATAAGAGCTGAAAACTTTCTGAATATGGAAAGGGAAACACAGATCCAGATTCAGGAGGCACAGAGATTCCCCCCAACAAATTCAACCCAAGGAGGTCCACACCAAGACACACAGCAATTAAAATGGCAAAACAAAACAAAACAAAAAACAGTGATAAAGAAAGAATGTTACAGGTTGCAAAAGAAAAGAAGACCATTAAATACAAAGGAAACCCTATAAGTCTATCAGCTCATTTTCCAGCAGAAACTTTCTAGTCCAGAAGAGAGTGGCATGATGTATTCAAAATGTTAAAAGGGAAAAATCTGCAGTCAAGAATACTCTATCCAGCAAGGTTATCATTCAGAATAGAAGGGGAGATAAAGAATTTCCCAGACAAACAAAAGTTAAAAGAATTCATGACCACTAAACCATGCCTACAAGAAGTGTTAAGGGGAACTCTGTGAATGGAAAACAAAAAACATAAGTAAGAGTAAAAAAAAAAAATACAAGCACAAAAACAAAAAAAAAAATTAAGTGTATCTGTAAAAATCAGTCAAGAGAAGCACAAAATAAAAGGATGTAAAATATACCAAATATCTGAAATGTGGAGGGGAGAGGAGTAAAGAATGAGTTCAAAATTAAGCAACCATCAGCTTAATATAGACTACTATAAAGAAAAGATGTTTTATATAAACCTAATGGTAACACAAATCAAAAAACAGTAATAGATATGCAAAAAATGAAGAGTAAGGAATCCAAGTATATCACTAAGGAAAACCAGCAAACCATGAAAGAGAGCAAGAAAGGATCAGAGAAAAACTGCAAAAACAACCACAAAACAAGTAACAAAATAGCAATAAATACGCATATATCTATAATTACTTTGAATGTCAATGGACTAAATGTTCCAGTTGAAAGACATGGTGTCAGAAAGGATTAAAAAAAAACAAGACCCATCTATGTGCTGCCTATAAGAGACTCATTTCAGACTTAAAGACACCTGCAGATTGAAAGTGAGGGGATGGGAAAACATTTATCATGCAAACAGATATCAAAAGAAAGCCAGAGGGGTGCCTGGGTGGCTCTGTCAGTTAAGTGTCAGACTCTTGGTTTCAGCTCAGGTCATAATCTCATGAGTCATGAGATCAAGCCCCTCGTCAGACTCCATGCTCAATGGGGAGTCTGCTTGGGATTCTCACCCTCTGTCCCCTCCCACTCTTATGCTCTTTGGCACGCATGTGCACACACTCTCTCTCTAAAGTAAATAAACAAATCTTGAAAGAAAGAAAGAAAGAAAGAAAGAAAGAAAGAAAGAAAGAAAGAATAGCAACACTTACATTGGACAAAATGGACTCTAAAACAAAATCTATAAAAAGAAACAAAGGACACTATATAAAGGGGACAAGCTAAAAAAAAGATACAATTATAAATATATATGCACCCAACAGGGGAGCACCCAAATACATGAAACAGTTGATAACAAACATAGAGGAGTGCACTTGTCATGATTAGCACTGGGTGTAATAAGGAATTGTTGAATCACTATATTGTACACCTGAAACTCATATTACACTATATGCTAACTATACTAGTATTAAAATAAAAATTTTTTAAAATGTGGTATATCAATAAATAAATAAGTAATGAAACCATTAACTTCAAAAATGTTCATCATCCATTTTCTTGGCAGTCAGAGAAAACCAGTACAGAAGTAGCTATTGGGAACCATAGCCTGGCCTACTCAGGAATGTGGTAATAATTTGTAAACCATCTTTCTTTATAACTAGTCCCAGAATGAGACTGTTTTGCCTGAGGTTGGGCAAACCAAATGAAAGTTTTCACACTCTCTCACATCTCAGAGACTGTTTTGCCTGAGGTTGGGCAAACCAAATGAAAGTTTTCACATTCTCTCACATCTCAGATTCTCCAACTTATTTTTGGTTGCACAAGGTGAGTAGTCCGGGAAAAAATGATTAACAACCAACAGGAAAGAAAATTAGTTGGGGAACAGAAAGGAATTTAACAAATTGGGCATCTATCCTATGTCGGACATTGTGCTAAGGTCATTATCTAATTTAGTTCTGATAACCTTAGATGAGATAGGCATTGTTACAGGCAACTTCTTTTAGAATCAAAGAAGTTGAATAACATAAAAGATCACTGTTGCACAGTGGTTCCCAGAAAGCAGACTCTGAGATGGATATTTGTGTTCAGAGAATTTGAAAAGAGTATTCTCAGGATCAGTACCTGGAGAAGGGGAGAAAGCAGCATTGGGCAGGAGGAGGAGGGCTTCAGTGCAGTCTCAGTGAGGCCTCAGCTAATCCCATGGGGAGTTCTGGAGCTGTAATGGCCCTTTAAAAGTTGTCCCAAGTTGGGATGAGTGGGCCAGGATTTTATACTCCCATGAAAACCAGTTAGACATAGTCTACAGCACTAGCAACAGCTGAGGGAAATAAATTCTTCAGTCCCAATTAAAGATCTGAGCAATACTTCACAGCATCTGCTACAGCCAACCAACCTGGAAGTTAGAAAGCCAGAACGTGAACACAGCTCTGACACAAAAGCCCATGTACTCTTCCACTGCACTTGCCCCAACAGGCTGTCAGCTGGTTGGGTAGCTATATGTTTTACCATCTTACAAAATGATATGAAGGAATATAATTTATAAGCTAGTTCTAGATATATGGCCTTGATGTCTTGACATCGTTGGAATTTTCCAAATTTCCTTGGCTCTATTAATTTTTTTTAGAATTAACACCTTATCTAAGGTTGTCCACAAAAATTCCCTTACTTAAGTAGATTCAACCAAAACACTAAGTATGGTAAAAACTTAAAACATATTCTATCTAGGTGAATTTGTTAGGTAACTTCCAAATGCTTCATCATAGAATTCTCTTAGAATTCAGGAACAACTGAGTAGCATGATTTGTGTCAGATGTGTGGTATTCATTTTTAAATATATTTGATCACCTAAGGTTAAAGATGGATATTGATTCAGAACTCCCAAGGGAAAAAGATATATAAGAACTCAGAAAGCCTTAATGAAATGCGTAAGTCTCTCACCTTGATATGAAAGTCTGAAAAGTACAGCTAAAATTTATCAGCCATGTTTTTCAATTTGAAAGTTACATGATTGAGCTTTCTCTTTCTCGCCGCCATACTGCTCTGTGTGGCTGACTGCTTCTCACCATGTCTTCTCACAAGACTTTCAGAATCAAGCAATTCCTGGCCAAGAAACAAAAGCAGAATCATCCCATTCCCCAGTGGATTTGGATGAAAACTGGTAATAAAATCAGGTACAACTCCAAGAGGAGGCACTGGAGAAGAACCAGGCTGGGTCTATAAGGCGTCACACGTCATGAGATGACACACTTATTTGGCACACATATTTAATTAAGCTGCGTGAAGATCATGTGTTCTATCACTCTGTAAACATCCTTCCCACCTGGCCATAGAAATGTTTTATCAGGGAAATGATTTTTCTCTGTGACTATGCCTCTGCACCATTAGGTTGGTTCAGTAATAAATGTGAGACCTTTTGGCTCTAAAATAATAATAATAATAATAAAGTTACATGATCGAAGCAAAGTAAAACCCAGATAGAGCAATCATCTATTCAACAAATATTTACAGAGGACCTATGACCAAGGATCATCATTATGTACTCTAAGCACCCTGGCCATGACTTATCTCTTCTAGAGAAATCTGATTGGTTTTCCAGCTACATCAGAGTGATATCTTCTTGCTACCTTGTTTTAGAATAAACAACCACTTTATGTAACAAGTGCAGCCAAATATCCTTATCAAATATTTTACTTTATATTTATGTGTACTTATATAATATATGCACATATATAAACCTAATGTGCAAGAATAATCTTTTATAAGTTATTTAACTTCTTTGACCTAAAAAGAAGCTTTCTATAACTATATATGTGTGTGTGTGTGTGTGTGTGTATAACTATATATATATATATATATACACACACACACACACACACAGAATACTTGGATGGTATGAAGTTCTGCAATGTATGTTTAAGGGACTTAAAAAGACAGGCATTTTTGTTATTTTCTCTCTTTGAAGCCACAAGAGAAAGAGGAAGTTATGTATTCCAAAATGTATACTAAAAATGATTAAGATTGAGGATATCTGAAAAAAATTTTCACTTGCATATGGAATTATATTATAATTCAGGCCTTCCCTCCATCATATCCTTTTCCCAGGCACTGAAATGTTCTCTTTCTTCTAGTGCAGTGGTTCTCACAGTATGGTTCCAGGACCAGCAGACATTGGCCTCACCTGGAAGCTTGTTAGAAATGCAAATTACTGGATCCCTCCTCAGATTTACGAAAGCAGGAACTTTGGAAGTGGTCCAACAATATGTGTATTAATACACCCTCCAGGTGATTCTGATACATGCTGTTTCAGAGCCATGGTTGTAAGATTATACATTAAACTATGTTTTTAATATCCACTCAATAAATGTTTATTTGGGGTCATACAATAAGTGCTAGACATTATTCAGCCTTTATTAATGGCACTTGTGCATCATGTATAATGATTTTAAAATATATATTTACATAATAATATGTATTATGTATGCTGGATACAACTGTGTTTCACAAGCTCCCTAGGAAATTGTGATGCATGCTCAAATCTGAGAGCACTGCTCTAACTCATTATCCATTAGTCCTGTCCTAAACAGAAACCTTGTATGATCCATAGCAATAAATATAAATGTTGCATTTGTCTTTACAGAACAAGAGACAAAAAAAGATCTAAGAATTCTTGGCAGCACAGAGCATCTATTTGCATTTCCAAGCTATGCAGTGTATCAGCTAGAGTAGTTGCATAAAAACACTTGGGTTCAAGTTTCCATCTTTGATCTCTTGGCTGTAGCTTCTTTTTTTTTTTTAAAGATTTTATTCATTCATTTCAGAGAGAGAGATAGTGAGAGCAGGAACACAAGCAGGGGGAGTGGGAGAGGGAGAAGTAGGCTTCCCGCTGAGCAGGGAGTCCAATGCGGGGCTCAATCCCAGGACCCTGGGATCATGACCTGAGCTGAAAGTAGTCACTTAACGAATGAGCCACCCAGGCACCCCATTGGCTGTAGCTTCTTGGGAAATTATTTAATTTTCACAATAATTTGTTTCCTTATCTATAAAAGGAGGACCTTGCCTTGGGGATCTTTACAGTGACTTCCACCTCTTTAAGCTCTGTGATTCAAAGTATCTCAATCAATATGTATATTGTTACCATTTTGGAGGTACCTGTATTACCATTTTTTCCATTTCATTCTATTACTCAAAAGCATATCAAGACCATATCACAACTCAATAATGAGAATATAACCCAGTTAAAAAGTAAGCAAAGGGAGGAGGAGCAAGATGGTGGAGGAGTAGGAGACCTAAATTTTGTCCGGTCCCGGGAATTCAGCTAGATGGGGATCAAACCATTCAGAACACCTACAAACTCAACAGGAGATTGAAGAAAAGAATAGCAGGAATTCTAGGAACAGAAAAGTGACCACTTTCTGGAAAGTAGGACATGCGGAGAAGTGAATCAGGGGTGATATTTGGGAAGATACACCGTGGGTGGGGGGAGCCTCCGTCAGCTGCTACCAGCAAGTGATAGAGCAGCAGAGCACAAAATCAGAACTTTTAGAAGTCAGCTCCGCTGAGGGACATTGCTCCAGTGGCCAAGCAGGGGGTGGAACCCTCGCTGGGAAAGTGTGGTCTCAGGACCTCAGAGTCACAGAAAGACGGGGGGTGCCTGAGTGCGGCAGAGCTCCCAGGTATTGGAGCGGGGAAGCCAGATGCAGAGATGGAGCTGAGGAGCGGGCTCTCAGCTCAGGGTTGCCATAAACTGTGATCTGCAGCACAGTCGGGCCACTGCTCTTCCAGCAGGGACCCAACAAGCGGCAGATCCAGGGAGACTCCCCTTCCTCCCCTGGGAGGAGCGGCGCGGGAGTGCACCGCTAGAATCTGCTGGGTTTGGAGACTCCACACAGGGTCGTGTGCCAGAGATAGAAACGTTCAGTCATAGGTAGGGCGAGCACAGAGTAGGGCCGGAGACCAGGGAGACAGGAATGACTGCCTGCTTTTCTCTGAGGGCTCACTGAGGACTGGGGCCTTGAGCACTCAGCTCCTCTGGGACCAGAGATTGGGAGGCTGCCATTTTCAGTTTTGTCCTCCAAAGCTTCATGGAAAGCTTTCAGGGAACAAAAGCTACCAAGAGCAAACCCAAGCAGATTACTTAGCCTGGCCCCTGGCTAGGGCGGGGCAATTCCTCCTTGGGCAAAGACATTTGAGAATAACTGCAACAGGACCCTCCCCAAGAAGATCAGCAAGACCATCCAGCCAAGACCAAGTTTACCAACCAATGAGAACTGCAGAACTCCAGCGCTAGGGGAATACAGCACATAGAATTCATGGCTTTTTCCCCAAGATTCTTTAGTCTTTCAAAGTTAATTTTTAAAATTTTCTTTCATTTTCTATTATTTTAGTTGAATTTTTCTTCTTTCCTTTTGCAACCAACATCTTATCATTCCTTTTTTAAAATCTTTTTTAATTTTCATTTTTAGAGTCATATTTTATCCCTTCATTTTATATATATATATGAGATCTTATATATATCTACCTTATATATAAATATATAAATATATCAAT
>NW_027397063.1:118804771-118845410 GCF_003265705.2 Callorhinus ursinus
TGAAATGGACAGATCATCTAAGCAAAAGATCAACAAGGAAATAAAGACTTTAAATGACACACTGGAACAAATGGACTTCACAGATGTATTCAGAACATTCCATCCCAAAGCAACAGAATACACATTCTTCTCTAGTGCCCATGGAACATTCTCCAGAAGAGATCACATCATGGGTAACAAATCAGGTCTCAATCTGTACCAAAAGATTGGGATCATTCCCTGCATATTTTTGGACCACAACACTTTGAAACTAGAACTCAACCACAAAAGGAAAGTCGGAAAGAACTCAAATACATGGAGGCTAAAGAGCATCCTACTAAAGAGTGAACGGGTCAATCAGAAAATTAAAGAAGAATTAAAAACATTCATGGAAACCAATGAAAATGAAAACAAAACTGTTCAAAATCTTTGGGATGCAGCAAAGGCAGTCCTAAGAGGAAAGTATATAGCAATACAAGCCTTTCTCAAGAAACAAGAAAGGTCTCAAATACATAACCTAACCCTACACCTAAAGGAGCTGGAGAAAGAACAGCAAATAAAGCCTAAACCCAGCAGGAGAAGAGAAATAATAAAGATCAGAGCAGAAGTCAAAGAAATAAAAACCTAAAGGACAGTAGAACAGATCAACGAAACTAGGAGCTGGTTCTTTGAAAGAATTAACAAAATTGATAAACCCCTAGCCAGACTTATCAAAAAGAAAAGGGTAATGACCCAAATAAGTAAAATCATGAATGAAAGAGGAGAGATCCAACCAATACCAAAGAAATACAATTGTAAGAACATACTATGAGCAACTGTATGCCAGCAAGTTAGATAATCTGGAAGAAATGGATGCATTCCTAGAAATGTATCAACAACCAAAACTGAACCAGGAAGAAAGAGAAAACCTGAACAGACCTATAACCACTAAGGAAATTGAGCAGTCATCAAAAATCTCCCAACAAACAAAAGCCCGGGGCCAGATGGCTTCCCAGGGGAATTCTATCAGACATTTAAAGAAGAATTAATACCTGTTCTCCTGAAATTGTTCCAAAAAAATAGAAATGGAAGGAAAACTTCCAAACTCATTTTATGAGGTCAACATTACGTTGATCCCAAAACTAGACAAAGACCCCATCAAAAAGGAGAATTACAGACCAATATCCCTGATGAACATGGATGCAAAAATTCTCACCAAAATACTAGCCAATAGGATCCAACAGTACATTAAAAGGATTATTCGCCATGACCAAGTGGGATTTATTCATGGGCTACAAGGTTGGTTCAACATCTGCAAATCAGTGTGATACAATACATTAATAAAAGAAGGAACAAGAACCATATGATCCTCTCAATAGATGCAGAAAAAAGCATTTGACAAAGTACAGCATCCTTTCTTGATCAAAACTCTTCAGAGTATGGGGATAGATGGTACATACCTCAATATCATGAAAGCCATCTATGAAAAACCCACAGCAAATATCATTCTCAATGGGGAAGAACTCTAAGGTCAGGAACACGGCAGGGATGTCCACTATCACCACTGCTATTCAACATAGTATTAGAAGTCCTAGCCACAGCAATCAGACACCAAAAAGAAATCAAAGGCATCCAAATCGGCAAAGAAGAAGTCAAACTCTCACTCTTTGCAGATGATATGATACTTTATGTGGAAAACCCAAAAGACTCCAGCCAAAACTGCTAGAACTCATACAGGAATTCAGTAAAGTGGCAGGATATAAAATCAATGCACAGAAATCAGTGGCATTCCTATACACCAACAATAATATAGAAGAAAGAGAAATTAAGGGGTTGATCTCATTTACAATTGCACCCAAAACCATAAGATACCTAGGAATAAACCTAACCAAAGAGGCAAAGAATCTGTACTCAGAAAACTATAAAATACTCATGAAAGAAATTGAGGAAGACACAAAGAAATGGAAAAACGTTCCATGCTCATGGATTGGAAGAAAAAATATTGTGAAGATGTCAATGCTACCAAGAGCCATCTACACATTCAATGCAATCCCCATCAAAATACCATCAACTTTTTCAAAGAAATGGAACAAATAATCCTAAAATTCACAAGGAACCAGAAACGACCCCCAAATAGCCAGAGGAATGTTGAAAAAGAAAAGCAAAGCTGGTGACATCACAGTTCCAGACTTCAAGCTCTATTACAAAGCTATAATCATCAAGACAGTATGGTACTGGCACAAAAACAGACACATAGATCAATGGAACAGAATCGAGAGCCCAGAAATGGACCCTCAACTCTACAATCAACTCATCTTCAACAAAGCAGGAAAGAATGTCCCATGGAAAAAAGACAGTCTCTTCAACAAATGGTGTTGGGAAAATTGGACAGCCACATGCAGAAGAATGAAACTGGACCATTTCCTTACACCACACACAAAAACAGACTCCAAATGGTTGAAAGACCTAAATGTGAGACAGGAGTCCATCAACATCCTAAAGGAGAACACAGGCAGCAACTCTTCGACCTCAGTCACAGCAACTTCTTCCTAGAAACATCGCCAAAGGCAAGGAAAGCAAGGGCAAAAATGAACTATTGGGATTTCCTCAAGATAAAAAGCTTTTGCACAGCAAAGGAAACAGTCCACAAAACCAAAAGATAACTGACAGAATGAGAGAAGATATTTGCAAATGACATATCAGATAAAGGGCTAGTATCCAAGATCTATAAAGACCTTATCAAACTCAACACCCAAAGAACAAATAATCCAACAAGAAATGGGCAGAAGACATGAAGAGACATTTTTCCAAAGAAGACATCCAAGTGGCCAACAGACACATGAAAAAGTGCTCCACAACGCTCGGTATCAGGGAAATCCAGATCAGAACCTCAATGAGATACCACCTCACACCAGTCAGAATGGCTAAAATTAACAAGTCGGAAATGACAGATGTTGGCGGGGATGCAGAGAAAGGGGAACCCTCCTACACTGTTGGTGGGAATGCAAGCTGGTGCAGCCACTCTGGAAAACAGTATGGAGGTTCCTCAAAAAGTTGAAAATAGAACTACCATATGACCCAGCAATTGCACTACTGGGTATTTACCCCAAAGATACAAATGTAGGGATACGAAGAAGTATGTGCACCCTGATGTTTATAACAGCAATGTCCACAATAGCCCAACTATGGAAAGAGCCAAGATGTCCATTGACAGATGAATGGATAAAGAAGATGTGGGTATATATAATATATACAATGGAATGTTACGCAGCCATCAAAAGGAATGAAATCTTGCCATTTGCAACAACGTGGATGGAACTGGAGGGTATTATGCTGAGCAAAATAAGTCAATCAGAGAAAGACATGTATCATATGACCTCACTGATATGAGGAATTCTTAATCTCAGGAAACAAACTGGGGATTGCTGGAGTGGTCGGGGGTGGGAGGGATGGAGTGGCTGGGTGATAGACGTTGGGGACAGTATGTGCTATGCTGAGAGAAACACCATATGTGAATTGTGTAAGACTGATGAATCACAGACCTGTACCCCTAAAACAAATAATACATTATATGTTAATTTAAAAAAAGTAAGCAGAGGATCTGAATAGATATTCCTCCAAATAAGATATACAAAGGGCCAACAAGCACATGAAAGGATGTTCAACATCATTAGCCACCAGTGAAATGCAACTCAAAACCACAATGATACTACTTCACACCATTAGAATGGCTAAAATAAAAATGACTGATAATAACAAGTATTGGTGAAGATGTAGAGAAATCAAAACCCTGATACACTGCTGGTGGGATAAAATGGTGTGGCCTCTTTGGAAAATAGTTTGGTGGTTCCTCAAAGGGTTAAACATAAACTTCCTGTGTGAGCCAGCAATTCTACTCCTAGATATATACTAAGAGAATTGAAAACGTATGTCTATGCAAAAAAGTTATGCACAAGTGTTCACAAATAGTCATAGGATTATTCACAATAGCCAAAAAAGTGGAAACAACCCAGACATTTATCAATGATGAATGGATAAATAAAATGTGGTATATCCATACAAAGGAATATTCTTCAACAATAAAAACTAATGACATGTGAATGCATGCTACAATATGGATGAACCTTCAAAAATATTAAACTAATTAAAAGAAAACAGTCACAAAAGACTCCATATTGTATGATTTTGTCCATTTGAAATGTTCAGAATAGACATATCCATAAAAATCAATGGATAGAGGGGCTCCTG
The DNA here is from genome assembly GCF_003265705.2 of Callorhinus ursinus. NCBI lineage: Eukaryota > Metazoa > Chordata > Mammalia > Carnivora > Otariidae > Callorhinus > Callorhinus ursinus. The sequence continues at coordinate 118,808,978 of NW_027397063.1, forward strand.
GGTAGGTCAGTAGGTTAAGCATTGGACTTTGCTCAGGTCATGATCTCAGGGTCCTGGGATTGAGCCCGTGTTGGGCTCCATGCTTAGCAGAGAGTCTGCTTCTCCCTCTCCCCCCACTTGTGCTAACTTGCTCTCTCTCTCTCTCAAATAAATAAAATATTTTTTAAAAATCAATGAATAGAGAAAATAGATTGATGGCCACCTAGATAGAGCTGGAAAGGCTGAGGGGAAATGGGGGCAGGATTGGGGGACGTGGGGACTGTTAAAGGGTAAAGGGTTTCTTTGAGGATGATGGAAATGTTCTGAAATCGATTGTGGTGAGGTTTGCACAGTTCCATGAATAAACTGAAAACCATTGAATTGAATACTTTAAATTGGTGGATGGTATGTGAATTACCTCTCAATAAATCTGTTTCAAAAAAATAAAAGTATATCAGAAGCTTCTCCCCTGCTCCATTTCTCCCCCAGTCGTATATCAAATGACCATCAATGAGATACTAAACTAATCCTTTATGACTATGGTAGTCTGGAATGAAGTGCCATCCTCCTGTATCTCATTCATTAATTTTTTTTATTTTTTAAAGATTTTATTTATTTCTTTGACAGAGAGAACCACAGTGAGAGAGGGAACACAAGCAGGGGGAGCGGGAGAGGGAGAAGCAGGCTTCCCGCTAAGCAGGGAGCGAGCAGGGAGCCCGATGGCGGGGCTCGATCCCAGGACCCTGGGATCATGACCTGAGCCAAAGGCAGACACTTAACCGACTGAGCCACCCAGGTGCCCCAGAAAACCATTATTTTAATATTCAAGCAATTTGGATGCAGTATAGATCGGCCAACACACAATTCTATGTTACTTTTATTCAAACCCAAATGCCTAACAAAAGGCATTTACCGAGATAAATGCTAGAAGATTTTTTTTTAAATTATATTGGAAATGACCATCCAGAAAATTAGCAAACATTTCTCAATTCTTTCTTTAATCCTTGAATTCATTCAGTGTGAATTCTAAAACTGAATGTGAGGGGTTTGTAAAAAGGAAACTTTATCTCTTCTGAAGCTCACTGGCTTTTTAAATCACAGACACATACAAATAGCGCTTTGAAAACTTTTGCTAAATTATGGACATGAAAATAAACAACAATCTAGGAAGTAAATTCCTAAAAACCTGCAATGATGAGGTTAGTTACAATCATAAATTGGGCCTTACAGAGCATGCTGAATAGGCAATTATTTCTTACCTGTTCTATTTCCTCAAGTTCAAGGTACACCAAACGACATTCCTTGTATAAGTCTCCATGACTAATTTTTCCTTAATCAAATCAGGAATGCAAATTTCTTTTCCTAATAGCACAGGGCCAGAGAACATGATTTTCATTATAGAGAGGACTGTGTACAAAACATTTTAGAAATCTGGGCCAACTGGTATTTTATGACATTAAGAACTAGTAAGAATTTATGTTATGTTTAACTGCATGTTACAGTAAAACAAAATCTTTAAGATTTAAGAATATAGTTGATTGCCACTAGTTAATTATGGCTTAGGCTATCAGACTGATCAAAAAAATCACATCTTTAGAAACAGCTCTTTGTATAACTGTGAGCATTTGAAGGAATGAGGAGCTGCTTTAAGAAGCTGAAATGTATAGATCCTATTCTCATGAAAATGTAAATGGGCATAAATTTTTGCATATAGCTTCATGAGCATATCCCAAGGCGGTTCCATAGATAACAATTTAAGAATCCAACGAAGCTTGGGAAAAAACCTAAAGATACCAATACACCTATGGCTATACTGAAAAAAGTCTGACAACACCAAGTGTCAACAAGGATATGGAAAAACTGTAATTCTCATACACTTTGGGAAACTATTTGGCAGTTTCTTAAAAAGTCAGACTGTATCTGTGCAGTGACCCAGCAATTCTACTCTGAGGTATTTGCTCCAAAGAAGTAAAAACATGTGTCTATACAAAGTCTTGTATTAGACCATTCTTAGCCTTATTCTTAACAGCTAAAAACTAGAAACAACTCAAATGGCCATCAACAAGAATATAAATTAAGGCATATTTATACAATGGAAGCCTATATAGAAAACAATTAAATAATGTGCTACTTATGTCCATAATAATATATAGCTAAATTTCAAAAACATGCTTGACTAAAAGAAGCCAAACACAAGAAAGTATCAAGTTCTAGAACAGGCAAAACAAACATACTCCAGTAGAGACCAGAACAATGGCTGCTTCTGAAGAGTGTGATCTTCTAGAAAGGGTCACATGGGATCTTTCTGGGATGCTGGAAACGTTCTACATCTGAATATAAGTATGGATTACACAGGTGTATGCATTTGTCAAAATTGGCTGAACTGTATACTTAAGATCTGTTTCTTTTGCTTTATATAAAATATACCTCAATAAAATATTTTATAGAAAACTGACATAAATCAGGGATCTCTAAGTACAGTACAAGTAAGAGAATTCAGATTTTTAACTACACATTTAAGCAAGTATTAGTATAAGCACTGGAAGAGTTTGGGTTGCTTCTTTAAATTGTAGAGAACTTATATTTGAATATGAAGCTGTAGACAACACAGAATGACACCTCTAGAAGAAATACGACTTTGTACTTTTACGTGGCTTACTTAGTGTTTTCCCACATCTTTTGTTTGAGTCTTCTGGCAACTCCGTGAGGAAGGTAGTATGAGTGCCGACCCTCTCTTGTGCAGATGAGGAAATTGAGGTTCAGAGAGGTCGAGGGTTCCACCCAAAGCCACACAGCCCATTTGTGGCAGAGCTAGGCCCAGGACCCTTACTTTCTAAAGGAAGTTTAGCACTCATTTTACCTCTATTCCTTTAAAGAAGGGAAAGTTAACAATAGCCAGAGAAACATATAAGATTAGATTTCAGAACATGAATATTTAGTGAATTAAAAATCCAAAGTGTTTGATAAACATCCTTAAGAGGTTCTAGAGCCCTCCTGTATTTAGGGCTCAATAATAATTTTGTTCACTGAAAAAGCATGGCTGAATCACACCAATAATACTCTGGGTTAGTTTGAGTTTCTCTGTTACTCAGCACCAAGCCTCACTAGTAATTTTAAGGATACATGTAATTAAAGACACAGGCAAAGCCAGGAGAGGTCCAGGACATGGAGAGTGGCTCCCCAGATCCTTTTGTCCTACATCAAACATGTACTTTCTGACCCAAAGCAATGATAGGGTCTCCAAAGAGATTTGTGGGTTACCTCACACAGCAAGGAGACTTTTCATTATGAATCATCTCCATTTTATACCCAGATCATTATGTGACTCACATGAAATCTACCAGGGAGCCATGCCAATCCATAGACTCTAAATTAGTTTTCCATAAACAATCCTGATCCAGAGTCATTCCTGCTAAAAGCATTCCATAGATGGGTATTCTTCTCCTAGTCAGTCTCATTAGTTTATTTACCAGGAGGCCAATTATCAGCATGTTTATAAGGAGATTACAGCAGATCACTTGCTTTCTTTGTCTCCCAGGAGTGTCCTCCTCATAACAGGAGAGAAATGTTGATAGGCCAGCTGCTTAATTTCTTCTCCCTCCCCCACCACCCAGGCCCAGGACTAAAATCCAAGTGCTACCCCATGGACCACAATCCAACCCTTATACACCTTAGTTCTCTGCATTTCTAACTATAAGGAGGCTTTTCATGAGGGGACTGGAGGGCATGGAGCTAGTGCTAGGGCATGGAGCACCTCTGAGTAGAGCCACCCCAAGGACTAGGTAATTGGGTCATGATGCTGGGAGTGATTTAGGGGATGGTGTGAGGAAAGAACAAGTGCCACCTAAACAAAGAAATTAAATATAAGGGTCCATTTATTGAAGGCTCACTACTACAAGCTTAGAAGGGAGTATTACCTTGCTTTTACTGATGTAGAGCTGAGGCTCAGAGAGGTTAAGTAACTTGTCCAAGGTTGCATAACAAGTGGGGGACAAAAACCAAGATTTAAACACAAAATAGTTGGAGACCCAATTTCAACCTCAAACTGCTCCCCACCCCTTTCTTTACCGTGCTTATGATGCCGGAGCTTGCAATCTGCAGACCACATCTTGGTTTTTCCAGCTGCTCACTACTAGGCTCTGCCACCAGGGGTGCTATATAGAGGAAGATTCCAAGGCTGATGGAGGGAGAAAGGATATGCTTTTCCCTGTTTGCTTCCTGTTCCTGTGTCATCCCAGAAATGCCTCTTCACTTCATCATTAGCAGCATCTTTCTATAGTAGCAGCTGAAGCCAGTTTTTAGTTTCTCTGGTGCTTGTAAAACTAACCTCAGAAACACTTGCACCAGCCGGCCTGGGCCTCCCTCTCAAAGCTGTGGGTCCCAGACCCCAAGAGCATCCTCTGAGTTTCCAAGTTTTAATAATTCTAACCTCTTCCATTTATTCCCCCAAACCTATGGGTGGTAGCTGCATCCTACAATTGCTGCCTGATACCTCCATGTTTTCTTTTTACTTTATCAATTATGTAGTTAACAATTCTTTTTTTTTAAGATTTTATTTATTTGAGAGAGAAATAGAGAACAAGCAGTGGAAAGGGCAGAGGGAGGAGGAGAAGCAGATTCCCTGCCAAGCAGGGTACAATCTGGTGCATTCTGAGACATGTATGCACCTGGAAACCATTGATACCATCAAGATACAGAACATTTCCTTTCCCCACCCAAGGTTTCCCCATCACCTTTTTTAGTCCATCCCTCCCTCTACCCAGACAACCAATCAATCAATCTACTTCTGTTGCTATAAATTAGTCTACATTTTCTCGGAGTTTATATCAGTGGAATTATATAGTATATAGTCCTTTGCATCTAACTTCTTTCACTCAATGTAATTTTGAGATTCATCCATGTTGTTGCATTTCTCAATTGTTCAGTTCTTTTTATTGCTAAGTAAAGTCCATTGTATGGAAGTACCACAGTTTGTTCATCCATTCAAATGTTGATTCACATTTGGGTAATCTCTAGTTTGGATTATTATGACTAAGGCCACTATGAATATTTATGTATAAATCGTTGTGTAGTAAATACCTAGGAGGGAAGATGTCATTTTTAAATTCAGGTGTAACACACATAAAGTGCACAAATCACAAATGTACAGATAATTTCTTATATTCATGTGCACCTGTGTAACACCATCCAGATTAAGATTTAGAATATTTTCAATACACAGAAGGTGCCCCTTTCCAGTCAGCAGACTCCAGCAGAGATCATCACTATTCTGACTTCTGTCTCTATTGAGTAGTTTTGCTTGTTTGGGGACATCATTTAAGGGAATTATAAAGTATGTATGCACCCTTTTGTGTCTGGGTTCTCTTGCTCAACAACTATCTATGAAATTCATTCATGCTATTGTGCAGGGTTGGAGTCCATTCATTTTACTGCAGTGCCATGTTGCCCTGTGTAAACACACTACATTTACTTATCCGTTCCCTTGTTGATGGTTATAGGAGCTGTTCCCAGGTTTCTTTCCTTATAGCTATCATGGACATTCTTGTACATGACTTTGGTGAACATATAATCTCATTTTTCTTGATCCACTAATGGGACTGTTGGGTCATGGGGCAGGCTTATGTTTCACTTTTCAAAGTAGTTGTAACTATTTACATACCTACCACCAATGTATGACAACTCCAATTACTTTATATCCTCCTCAGTACTTGGTATTAATGGTCTTTTTAATTTTAGTCATTCTGGGAGATGTGCTGTGTGATCTCATTTCGGTTTTTATATTTCCCTGCTGAAAAAATATGTTGCGAACTTTTCATACACTTAACGGTTATTTGAATATACTTTTTGGCAAAATGTTCAAGGTTTTTTCCATTTTTAATTACATTGTCTTTCTATTATTGATTTGTAGGAGTTTTTTATATGTGCTGGATATAAATCCTTTGAAATATCTTCTCATAGTCTGTGAGTTGCATTTTCACTTTTCAGTGTTTTTGATGAATAGAATTTCTTATTTTAATGAAGTCTAATTTATCAACCTTAGCTTTTATGATAACTGCTATTCATATCCTCTTTACAAAATCTTTGCCTATCCCAAGGTTATTTAACATTCATGTAAGATAATTTACCTATGTGAAATTTTAGGGGTTCAAGGGCCAGGGTTCACATGTTGTATGATGAATTTTAGATCCTGTGCCCTAGGAGATGGCACTGACATTCATACATGGGAGAGTGGGTTGAGAGGGGAGGAAGTCTCACAAAATAAGGAACAAGGAGAGCAGTTCGGGGCAAGAGGATAGAGAAGGAGCTCAAGAGAGAAGGAAAGGTATGAAGGGAGATGGGGCTAAGTACAAAGATAGGAAAGGAACAGAGAGGAAAAGAGAGAGGATGAGGAAGACAAGGGATGCCTCCCCAACCTGAGCAAGATGTGCTCTCAGGAATCTGAGGACTCTGGCCAGGAAGGGAGCAGCCAAGTGGACAGATCAAAAGTCCCTCCTCCAGTCTTCCCAAGCCTCCCTTCCCTCTCTGTGCTGAGGCCAGGAAGCACTTACCGTTGAAAAGCATTTAAAAAAAATTTTAAAACACTGGCTGATTTTGTTATAAGGAATTTTTACTTCCCAAGGACATACTAAGACATCACTACATTAACATGTACATGAAGACACATCTAGGTTATGACCAATATTCAGAAATTAACCCTAACAAAACGTGTAGTATTTATAAATGTGGGCTTTAGAGCAACATAAACCTAGGTGCCATTACTTACCCACTCCTGTCCTTGGGCAAGTTAATAAGCTTCTGTGAAGCTCAGTTTCTTCATCTATTAAATAAGTATTCAATCATTCATTCCTTCATTCATTCATCAGATTATTTACTGAGTATCTGTTACATGCCAGGGACTGTCTTAACCATAGAGAATTTGTATATAAAATGAATAAAAAATTATTTGCCCTCATTAAGCTTTCCTTCTAACAGGGAAAACAGACAATAAACAAGAAAAAATTGTATAATGTATGATATGTTATACAGTGATAAATAGGGAGCAGTGGAAAGCAATAGCATTCTGGGTATATTTTGAAGGTAGAAGCAATAAATTTACTTCTGGACCCAATGTGCATTATAAGAAAGAAGTAAGGAATATAAGGAGAAGTCAAGAAGGACACCAGGATTTGTGACCTGAGCAACTGGTGAAGAATGGAGTTAACCATTACCTGAGACAGGGAAAATTGCAGGAGATATGGATGAGCTCACTTCGAGGTACAATACATTTTAGATGCTATTAGACATCCAGGAGATCTCAAGTTGGTAGTTGGATATACAAGTTCAGGGAAGAGGTGCAGTTTAGAGATACACATTTGGAAGTCATCAATGAATTAATAGTTTTCAGAGCCATAAAACTGGATAAGATCATCCAAAGATTGATTATAAATAAAGAATATATAAATGTTGTTCCATTCATAGGGTTGTTGTTGGTAATGTGTGTGTGTGTGTGTGTGTGTGTGTGTGTGTGTGTGTGTGTGTGTTTAAGGTTTAGTTGGGTTAATACTAAGTTTTATTTATTGAGTTCTTCGTATGTGCCTGGTAATATGCTAAGGGCTCTAGATCCCTTCCTTAACTGATTTAATTTTTTAGGAAACAGGTGATAGTGTTTTCTCCACTTCTAAGATTTTGATACTGAGAAAGGTTATATTTGCCTAACATCACAGAATTAGTAAGTGATAAAACTCAAATTTGAACCCAGAACTCATGTTCTTAACCTACCTATATACTCCATCTCACATAATCAAATATAAAAATTTAATGCCTATTGGTCATTCCAATACATGATAAGCACTTAGTTAAATGCCTCTCCCCACCACTACATATAAGCTTGTGCCTTGGACAATAACTTGCTTAACCATGGCTTTGAGATTTCTGGTTTCAAGTGTGCATGTTAAAAATCATTATGATTCTTCTACCCAACTAATAGAGCCATTATGAGGATCAAATGAGGCAATATGTAAAGAAGTGGATCACAGATGGCTCCATACTTGTTAGAGAGCATTATCACTATCACTTCAAAAGGAGCCTGAGTTTTGTGAGTATGATAGAATCAGATCAAAGAGTTCTGCTCATGAAATATGCACTTAAACTGCACAGAAGTACTGCACTTTAGATAAATGCTATTCATGTGAGGTGTTTGACCTTGACTTGGTACTAATATTTCAACAACTGACTGCTCATAAACTGGGACATAAACTGAAATACTTATGTGCAGAAACAAAAATAAAACATTCCCACACTGGCAAGATTTAAATCAAGGTTTTGGATTTTTTTTTTTTTTTTTTAGTTACACTACTGGAATGTCTCAACATTCAATTATCTTTGTAAATTTATGGGTTAACATGAAAGCATATTAGTTGGGTGAGAAGCACTTGCTTCCCTCATTAGGAAATGTTTCTATACACATTCCCATAGCTGGAGGAAATTTGACCCAGTATCCAAAATGCCCAGTCTGTACTTTCTAAGTAGTAAATAAACAGGTAGACAAAGTGGGGGATTTGAAGTCGGAAAACCAGCATTAAGTTCTGACACACCGGCAAAACATTTACATGGTAAGTTTTTCAAATGCTCAGCCTAAAATTGTTTTCTTCTCTTCACAGTATGTGCCCACAGATAGGGCAGAGTTTAAGACTCAAGCAGGAAACCTCTTTGGTCTCCGGTTACTTCACTGGCCACCAATCAGCAGAGTTTTGTCAGAAACTTCAGAAACTTTTCAATCAAAACAATACAAGATGGAAAACACAGAGCTAAAATTAACTAAAATCCACTGACCCCTGATTATATATGAATCTCTGTACTCTATACACAAAGGAGATTAAAAAAATAAATAAAAGTATGGTCCTTGCTCTCTAGCAGCCAGTCTATGATCAAAACCACACATAAATGAAAAGCAATTTTAAATAATTATAAACAAAATTTGAACTAAAATAAACAATATGAAATGACCATGATTTTTAGTATGTGAAAGGAAATGAGGAAAAAGTATTATACGGTGAATCATCATGGAAGAATTCATGGAGGTTGATCAGAGGTAGCTGTATCCATTTGAACCATTTTATTTCCTACCAGAGAATTTATTAGTTTCTACACCACAGACATTGAATGATTTTTAATAGATATTTCACTGCTCTATGACTGTTTCCTCATACAACAAATGAAAACAATGTTCTTCATTTCTTATGTAATTAACAGAGTAAGAGTTAGAAACCACTGAGAAATATCTCATTTTTTTATTGCATATATATTTGAGATAACATGCAGATAAATTATTTGTCAAGGAAATTTACATCTATGATAATTAAAACTTGACAGAGTAAGGCAACTTATCTCTGCAGCCTAAACTTAAGGTAGATAAAAATAAAAATCTTATGACAAGGTAGATTCACACAGAATTGTGAATGAAGCTTACAGGTTTTTAAACATTTCAGTCAGCATTTTTAATGACCAGGAGTGGGATGCTGAGAAATAAATCAGTAAAGTGCTTCTAGCAAGCGAATAAGTGTTGGGTTTTGGGTTTTGGGGTTTTTTTTTTTGAGAATTAAGTTTTCGAAAAATTGGGTCAAAATTAATTAACTCTATTGCTACCAGGAGCATCTAAACCATTTATTTTCTCTGTGTTAATTGAAGAACTATTCTTAGTTCTATTCATAAGCTGAGAAGTACAGAAATTTCTGACAAGAAACAAGAAATTTACCTGAGGTAATGAGTTGTTCCAGCTAATAAATGAGACAAGAAGACTGCTGGAGGCAGCTGAGAGGCAACCAGTAACTGATAGGCTCCTTGGAATAGGGATACCACTAAAGTCCCTTCAAACAGGCTCATACCCACAGGTGAACAGATAAATAGAATCAGACCCAACAGCCTGCTGGTGAATATAGTTCATAGAGGTTGGACAGAATGGAAAGAAATGGACCACAGGTGGGTCACCTCCACCTGTTGCTCAAGGCAGAGGAAAGAGATACTACACCACCAGGCTGAGGCTCAAGGCCATTCTGTGTGAGGAGGAGGGGAGAGGCCTATTGTTATAGGACTCATAGGGGCCAGTGCAACTTCGAGGAGGCCAGGGCCAGAGAATGCAGTTCCAGGGTCTAAATTCAAGGCAGGTTCCTACTAAAGTTTATTAGGGGAGTTAAAATGTGCCCCAAGAGGCCAGACACAGTGGTAGGCCCATTGGGGGAAGCCTTGGATAGACACTAATACCCAAAAGCTTACTTGAGAGCTCCTTTCAGCATCCTCAAATAAACTTCAAACTCAACTTATCATATACAAAACCTCAGGATCATTTCCTGAAAACCAGGTCTTTCACTTTTTATTGCTCCCTAATTCAACAAATGGCATGCCCATCCCTACAGTCTCCTAGCTCAGAAAGCTAGGCCTCCCTCTCCCCTACCCTCCACATCCAAGTCTCCTTAAACCTGGCCATTTCTCTCCATATTCTTCATGATGCAATTCAAGCCACTCTCATTTTTTGTGTGGATTTAGAAGTATCCTCCTAAAGACAATCCCCTGAACCACGTTTGTCCCCTATAATCCATTCTCTACCTGCAGCCAGAATGGGCATCTTTTCAAAATGCAAATCTGATCATGTCATACCACTAGTCAAAACCCTTTAAAGCCTTCTCATTGCTTTGGGGATAAAGAGGGACACTTTTTTTTTTTAAGATTTTATTTATTTATTTTTAAGAGAGAGAGAGAGCACAAGCAGGGGGAGGGGCAGAAGGGGATGGAGAAAGACAAGCAGACTCCCTGCTCAGTGGGGAGCCCAACTTTGGGGCTCGATCCCAGGACCCTGAGATCATGACCTGAGCTGAAGTCAGATGCTTAACCAATTGAGCCACCCAAGCACCCTGGGAAACCCTTGACTGCAGTCTAAAAAGCCCAGAATGCTCTGGCTCCTGCCCACTTCTCCAGCAATCCGGCCATTGCTTCCTTCTCTCAAGCCCTTTGCATTCATTAAATTCCATTTTACCAAAGGGTTTTTTCATCTTGGAATTCCATCTCATCCTTTCAGGCTTTAGCTCAAATGGCTTCTTCCCAGGAAACCTTTCCTGACTACCCTGGCTTGTTAAGGCTCCCTTGCCTAGGTTCTCAGTTACCTGGAATCCCTCTCATGTAGACCAATCATTGCTGAAGACCAAATGAATGAATGGCACAGAGATGGAAGCCAAAAAGAGCCAGAGACCATCTGAGTGTCCATCTTCCTGTTTCTGGTCTCCTTTATGTGTGATCAAGAATAATTCTAAAGCTAAGCATATTTTGTTACAAATTGCACCCCTAGCCAAAAACTCCTTGGTGAATGAAGATTTGACTGTTTATAGGGTGAGGGCCTTGGTTATAATTCCATCAAGAAATAAGCCTCGGGCACTGTCAAGCCAGCATCTTTTAAGTCTTGGTGATAAAATAAAGAATTTGCTTTACATAATGTATGTGCAATTTTAATAGCAGGTCATATTTGAGATGTATAGAGTATAAAAATTGTGAAACCCAGGACATGGAAAAATATTTTCATAAAAACATTTCTCAAGATTCTGGCTCAAGATGGTGATATAGCAAGGTCCTGAACTCACCTCCTATTGACACACCAAATCTACAGTTATATACAGAAAATTTTCCTCCAAAAAAACCTCTAAAAACTGGTGAACAACCCCTTCACATTGGGCAAATGAGATGAAAACCACATTGAAACAGGTAGGAAAAGCTGAGACACAATCTCGCCATAAACCCTACCTCTGGGGTGGCCACCCACAATCTAAAGGGAACTCAAAACCTGAGGAATGAAGGGTTTGTACCTCACATCAGGCACCCCAACTTTTAAGACTGGCACCTGAAAGATGAGCCTCCATCTTGGAAGACCAACAGGGCTTGTGTCCTGGAGATTCACAGGACTGTGGTGAACTGACAAATGTCTCTTACAGGGTCCACATGCACACTCACCCACCCCAGGGCCCCACACAGAAGCAGCGCTTTACAAAGTACCCAGACTTCATGTAAAAGACTCATTTCCTAATTTTAAAGCACTGGGCAGGGGCCCAATAGGATATTCTCCAGGGTCAGGGGCTGGGGGGCACTATCTTCCTGCCTGCCCGCTGCCTTGCTAAAGCAGACAGACCCCATCTTTTTTCCCCCTTTCCCTCAGGGGCCATTTTTATGCTCTATCTGGTGGGCTCCTGCGTGCTCTTCCTCTGCCTTGTTAAAGCCAGGAGGCACCATATTTTTTTCTTTTTCTTTCCCCTTTTTTTTTTCTGATTTTTTTCCTTGCCTTTCCCCCACATTTTTTAGACAGGTGCCATCTTTGTATTCTCCTTCTGTCATACTCCAGAGTGCCAGTATCTCCCAGAAGGGAGATCCTATACACAAATGGGTCCGTTTTTTTACATCTGGTGACCCAGTTTTTGCAGCGGCCACTGAGGGGACATCCCTTGATTGCCTGGCTCTGGAAGCCAGGGGGCTTGCATTTCTGGACCCCACAGGGCTTATACTCATGGGTCCTACAGGACTGTAACCAATGAGGAAGGAGCTTGTAAAAAGCTACCATCCTAGGGCACAGCAAGAGACAACTCAGGAGCTCAATTTTTCTTGAAAGAAGCCAATTAGCTCATCATCATAGCTGCAGCATAAGGGGTAGCTTCTAATTAAACACACATCTAAGGGCTGATTCTAAACCTTTCCTGAGACTCTGAGGTCTCAGGTCACTTATAAAGCTAGTGGGAAGGTTAAAAGACAAAAGTAGTAAAAATAACTATGATTACAATAATTAGTTAAGGGATACACAAGATAAAACTATGTAAAATGTGACATCAAAAACATAAAATATGGTGGGAGGAATAAAAATGTAGAGCTTTAGAATGGATCAAACTTAAGTTATCAACCAAATATAGACTGTCTATAAATAAGTTATATGTGAGCCACTCAGTAATCACAAAGCAAAAACCTATAGTAAAAACACAAAATTTAAAGAGAAAGGCATGAAAGCATATCTCTTATTACAGTCTTTGGTTTACAGTCTAGTTTGTCTGATAAAAGGATGGCTACTCCAGCTTTCTTTTGATGTCCATTAGCATGATAAATGGTTTTCCACCCCCTCACTTTATTTTTTTTAATTTTTTATTGTTATGTTAATCACCATACATTACATCATTAGCTTTTGATGTGGTGTTCTACGACTCACTGTTTGTGCATAACACCCAGTGCTCCACGCAGAATGTGCCCTCTTTAATACCCATCACCAGGCTAACCCATCCCCCCACCCCCCTCCTCTCTAGAACATTCAGTTTGTTTTTAGGAGTCCATCATCTCGCATGGTTCGTCTCCCCCTCCGATTTACTCCCTTTTATTCTTCCCCTCCTGCTACCTTCTTCTTTTTTCTTAACATATATTGCATTATTTGTTTCAGAGGTACAGATCTGTGATTCAACAGTCTTGCACAATTCACAGCACTCACCATAGCGCATACCCTCCCCAATGTCTATCACCCAGCCACTCCATCCCTCCCACCCCGCACCACTCCAGCAACCCTCAGTTTGTTTCCTGAGATTAAGAATTCCTCATATCAGTGAGGTCATATGATACATGTCTTTCTCTAATTGACTTATTTCACTCAGCATAACACCCTCCAGTTCCATCCACGTCGTTGCAAATGGCAAGATCTCATTCCTTTTGATGGCTGCATAATATTCCACTGTGTATATATACCACCTCTTCTTTATCCATTCATCTGTCGATGGACATCTGGGCTCTTTCCACAGTTTGGCTATTGTGGACATTGCTGCTATAAACATTGGGGTGCACGTACCCCTTCGGATCCCTACATTTGTATGTTTGGGGTAAATACCCAGTAGTGCAATTGCTGGATCATATGGTAGCTCTATTTTCAACTGTTTGAGGAACCTCCATACTATTATCCAGAGTGGCTGCACCAGCTTGCATTCCCACCAACAGTGTAGGAGAGTTCCCTTTCTCCGCATCCCCGCCAACATGGGTCATTTCCTGATTTGTTAATTTTAGCCGTTCTGAATGGTGTGAGGTGGTATCTCATAGAGGTTTTGATTTGGATTTCCCTGATGCCGAGCGATGTTGAGCACTTTTTCATGTGTCTGTTGGCCATCTGGATGTCTTCTTTGGAAAAATGTCTCTTCATGTCTTCTGCCCATTTCTTGATTGGATTATTTGTTCTTTGGGTGTTGAGTTGGATAAGTTCTTTATAGATTTTGGATACTAGCCCTTTGTCTGATAAGTCATTTGCAAATATTTTCTCCCATTCTGTCGGTTGTCTTTTGGTTTTGTAGACTGTTTCTTTTGCTGTGCAACAGCTTTTTATCTTGATGAAATCCCAATAGTTCATTTTTGCCCTGGCTTCCCTTGCCTTTGGCGATGTTTCTAGGAAGAAGTTAGTGTGGCTGAGGTCGAAGAGGTTGCTACCTGTGTTCTCCTTTAGGATGTTGATGGAATCCTGTCTCACCTTTAGGTCTTTCAACCATTTGGAGTCTGTTTTTGTGTGTGGTGTAAGGAAATGGTCCAGTTTCATTCTTCTGCATGTGGCTGTCCAATTTTCCCAACACCATTTGTTGAAGAGACTGTCTTTTTGCCATTGGACATTCTTTCCTGCTTTGTCGAAGATTAGTTGACCATAGAGTTGAGGGTCCATTTCTGGGCTCTCGATTCTGTTCCATGATCTATGTGTCTGTTTTTGTGCCAGTACCATACTGTGTTGATGATGACAGCTTTGTAATAGAGCTGGAAGTCCGGAATTGTAATGCCACCAGCTTTGCTCTTCTTTTTCAATATTCCTCTGGCTATTTGGGGTTTCTTCTGATTCCATACAAATTTTAGGATTATTTGTTCCATTTCTTGGAAAAAAGTGGATGGTATTTTGATGGGGATTGCATTGAATGTGTAGATTGCTCTAGGTAGCATTGACATCTTCACAATGTTTATTCTTCCAAACCATGAGCATGGAACGTTTTTCCATTTCTTTGTGTCTTCCTCAATTTCTTTCATGAGTATTTTATAGTTTTATGAGTACAGATCCTTTGCCTCTTTGGTTAGATTTATTCCTAGGTATCTTATGGTTTTGGGTGCAGTTGTAAATAGGATCGACTCCTTGATTTGTCTCTCTTCTGTCTTGTTGTTGGTGTATAGGAATGCCACTGATTTCTGTGCATTGAATTTATATCCTGCTACTTGACTGAATTCCTGTATGAGTTCTAGCAGTTTTGGGGTGGAGTCTTTTGGGTTTTCCACATAAAGTATCATATCATCTGCAAAGAGTGAGAGTTTGACTTCCTCTTTGCTGATTTGGATGCCTTTGATTCCTTTTTGTTGTCTGATTGCTGTGGCTAGGACTTCTAATACTATGTGGAATAGCAGTGGTGATAGTGGACATCCCTGCCGCGTTCCTGACCTTAGGGGAAAAGCTCTCAGCTTTTCCCCATTGAGAATGATATTCGCTGTAGGTTTTTCATAGATGGCTTTTATGATTTTGGGGTATGTACCCTCTATCCCTATACTCTGAAGAGTTTTGATCAAGAAAGGATGCTGTACTTTGTCAAATGCTTTTTCTGCATCTACTGAGAGGATCATGTGATTCTTGTTCGTTCCTTTGTTAATATATTGTATCACGTTGACTGATTTGCGGATGTTGAACCAACCTTGCAGCCCAGGGATAAATCCCACTTGGTCATGGTGAATAATCCTTTTAATGTACTGTTGGATCCTAATGGCTAGTATTTTGGTGAGAATTTTTGCATCCATGTTCATCAAGGATATTGGTCTGTAACTCTCCTTTTTGATGGGGTCTTTGTCTGTTTTTGGGATCAAGGTAATGCTGGCCTCATAAAAGGAGTTTGGAAGTTTTCCTTCCATTTCTATTTTTTGGACCAGTTTCAGGAGAATAGGTATTAATTCTTCTTGAAATGTTTGGTACAATTCCCCTGGGAAGCCATCTGGCCCGGGCTTTTGTTTCTTGGGAGATTTTTGATGACTGCTTCAATTTCCTTAGTGGTTATAGGTCTGTTCAGGTTTTCTATTTCTTCCTGGTTCAATTTTGGTTGTTAATACATTTCTAGGAATGCATCCATTTCTTCCAGGTTATCTAATTTGCTGGCATAGAGTTGCTCATAATATGTTCTTAGAATTGTTTGTATTTCTTTGGTGTTGGTTGTGATCTCTCCTCTTTCATTCATGATTTTGTTGATTTGGGTCATTTCTCTTTTCTTTTTGATAAGTCTGGCCAGGGGTTTATCAATCTTGTTAATTCTTTCAAAGAACCAGCTCCTAGTTTCGTTGATCTGTTCTACTGTTCTTTTGGTTTCTGTTTCATTGATTTCTGCTCTGATCTTTCTTATTTCTCTTCTCCTGCTGGGTTTAGGCTTGATTTGCTGTTTTTTCTATAGCTCCTTCAGGTGTAGGGTTAGGTTGTGTATTTGAGACCTTTCTTGTTTCTTGAGAAAGGCTTGTATTGCTATATACTTTCCTCTCAGGACTGCCTTTGCTGTATCCCAAAGATTTTGAACAGTTGTGTTTTCATTTTCATTGGTTTCCATGAATGTTTTTAATTCTTCTTTAATTTCCTGGTTGACCCATTCATTCTTTAGTAGGATGCTCTTTAGCCTCCATGTATCTGAGTTCTTTCCGACTTTCCTCTTGTGATTGAGTTCTAGTTTCAAAGCATTGTGGTCTGAAAATATGCAGGGAATAATCCCAATCTTTTGGTACCGGTTGAGACTGATTTGTGACCTAGGATGTGATCAATTCTGGAGAATGTTCCATGGGCACTAGAGAAGAATGTGTATTCTGTTGCTTTGGGATGGAATGTTCTGAATATGTCTGTGAAGTCCGTTTGGTCCAGTGTGTCATTTAAAGTCTTTATTTCCTTGTTGATCTTTTGCTTAGGTGATCTGTCCATTTCAGTCAGGGGGGTGTTAAAGTCCCCCACTATTATTGTATTGTTGTCAATGTGTTCCTTTGCCTCTGTTATTAATTTCCTTATAAAATTGGCTGCTCCCATGTTAGGGGCATCGATATTTACAATTGTTAGATCTTCTTGTTGGATAGACCCTTTAAGTAGGATATAGTGTCCTTCCTCATTTCTTATTACAGTCTTTATTTTAAAATGTAATTTGTCTGATATAAGGATTGCCACCCCAGCTTTTTTTTGGTGTCCATTAGCATGGTAAATGGTTTTCCACCCCCTCACTTTCAATGTGGGGGTGTCTTTGGGTTTAAAATGAGTCTCTTGCAGACAGCATAAAGATGGGTCTTGTTTTTTAATCCAATCTGATAGCCTGTGTCTTTTGTTTTTTTTTTTTTAAAGATTTTATTTATTTATTTGACAGGGAGAGACACAGTGAGAGAGGGAACACAAGCAGGAGGAGTGGGAGAGGGAGAAGCGAAGCAGGCTTCCTGCAGAGCAGGGAGCCCGATGCGGGGCTCGATCCCAAGACCCTGGGATCATGACCTGAGCCGAAGGCAGACGCTTAACGACTGAGCCACCCAGGCGCCCCTAGCCTGTGTCTTTTGATTGCGGCATTTAGCCCATTTACATTCAGGGTAACTATTGAAAGATATGAATTTAGTGCCATTGTATTGCCTGTAAAGTGATTGTTACTGTATATTGCCTGTGTTCCTTTCTGATCTATGCTGCTTTTAGGTTCTCTCTCTTCTTAAAGGACCCCTTTCAATATTTCTTGGAGGGCTGGTTTCGTGTTTGCAAATTCCTTTAGTTTTTGTTTGTCCTGGAAGCTTTTTATCTTTCCTTCTATTGTCAATGAAAGCCTAGTTGGATATAGTATTTTTGGCTGCATATTTTTCTCGTTTAGTGCTCTGAAGATATCTGAAGGCAGTCCTTTCTGGCCTGCCAGGTCCCTGTGGATAGGTCTGTTGCTAATCTAATGTTTCTGCCATTGTAGGTTACATATCTCGTCTCCCGAGCTGCTTTCAGGATTTTCTCTTTGTCTCTGAGACTTGTAAGTTTTACTATTAGATATCGGGGTGTTCACCTATTTTTATTGATTTTGAGAGAGGTTCTCTGTGCCTCCTGGATTTTGATGCCTGTTTCCTTCCCCACATTAGGGAAGTTCTCTGCTATAATTTGCTCCAATATACCTTCTGACCCCCTCTCTCTTTCTTCTTCTTCTGGGATCCCAATTATTCTAATGTTGTTTCATCTTATCATATCGCTTATCTCTCGAATTCTGCCCTCGTGATCCTGTAGTTTTTTCTCTCTTTTTCTCAGCCTCTATTTTCCATCATTTGGTCCTCTATATCACTGATTCTCTCTTCTGCCTCATTTAGCCTAGCAGTTAGTGCCCCCATTTTTTATTGCACCTCGTTAATAGCCTTTTTGATTTCAACTCGGTTAGATTTTAGTTCTTTTATTTCTCCAGAAAGGGTTTCTCTAATAACTTCCACACTCTTTTCAAGCCTAGCTAGTATCTTTAAAGTCATGATTCTGAACTCTAGGTCTGACTTCGTACTAATATCTGTATTTAGTAGGTCCCTGGCAGATGGTACTACCTCTTGTTCTTTTTTCTGAGGTGATTTTTTTCATCTTGTCATTTGTCCAGAGGAGAATAGATGAATGAGGGAACAAAATGCTAACAACGTCCCCAGCAAATATACTCTATACAAATCAGAAGAAACCTGAAACCAGGGGAAAAGAAAGGGAAAGAAAGAAAAAAAGAAAGAGGGGGAAAAAAAGAAAAAAACAAACAAAAACAGAACAAAATAAAAAAAACAGAATATGATCAAATATGATCAGGCTAGTGCATAGATGAGTGCCACACACTAGATTTTGGGCGTATTTTGGTCTGTTAGAAGAAAGTGCCTCCTAAAATTTTAAAGAAAGACATATATGTACAAAATAAGGGTTGATACAATGAAGAGATGGAAGATGACTGTAAAGATGAAAATTATAAAATATTTTATAAAAGGAATTGATAAGAAGTTGTTTGAAAAAAGAAAGAAAAAGATTAAAAAAAAGAGAATAGAAAAAAAAAGGGAGAGAATGTGATCAGGCAGGAAAATAGAACAAAGCCATACACTAGTGATTTAGGGTATATTTTGATCTGTTAGAAGAAACTGTATCTCAAAATTTTAAAGAGAGAACAACTTACATATATATGCCAAAAATAAGGGTAACTACTATGAAGGGATAAAATATGACTCTAAAAATGAAAAATAAAAAATGTTTTTTTAAAAAAGGGATTGATAAGATGTTGGTTGAAAAAGGGAAAAAGAAAAATTAAAAAAAAACAGTTAAAAAAATTAACTTTGAAAAACTAATGAATCATGGTAAAAAAGCCATGAATTCTATGTGCAGTATTCCCCTAGCGCTGGAGTTCTCCCGTTCTCCTTGATTGGTAAACTTGGTCTTGGCTTGCTGGCTGTTCATGCTGATCTTCTGGGGGAGGGACCTGTTGCCATGGTTCCCAAATGTCTTTGCTGGAGACGGAATTGCCCTGGCCTTGTCGGTCCGAGCTAAGCAATCTGCTCGGGTTTGCTCTCAGGAGCTTTTGTTCCCTGCAAGCTCTCGGTACAGCCTTGGAAAGACCAGAGTGAAAATGGTGGCCTCCCAATCTCCGCCCGGAGGAGCCGAGAACTCGGGGCCTGCTCCTTAGTGTGCCCCCAGAGAAAAGCAGTCACTCCCGTCTCCCCGGTCTCCGGCCGCACTCCGTGCTCATCCGGCCTGTGACCGAGTGTTTCTATCTCTGGCTCCTAACCCTGTGTGGAGTCTCCAAACCCAGCAGATCCCTGCGGTGCGCTCCCGCGCCACTCCTCCCGGGGGAGGAAGGGGAGTCTCCCCGGATCTGCCACTTGTTGGGTCCCTGCTGGAGGAGCAGTGGCCCGACTGTGTCACCGGTCACAGTTTATGGCAACCCTGAGCTGAGAGCCCGCGCCTTGGCTCCGTCTCTGTAGCCTGCTTCCCCGCTCTGATACCTGGGAGCTCTGCTGCACTCAGGCACCCCCGGTCTTTCCTGACCCTGAGGGTCCTGAGACCACACTGTCCCGCGAGGGTTCCACCCCCAGCTTAGCCACTGGAGCGACGTCCCTCAGCGGAGCTGACTTCTAAAAGTTCTGATTTTGTGCTCCGTGGCTCTCTCACTTGCCAGCAGCGGCCGGCGGAGGCCCCCTCCCCTGCCATCATCTATCCTCCCGAATATCGCCTCGGATTCACTTCTCCGCACGTCCTACCTTCCAGTAAGTGGTCACTTCTCTGTTCAGAGAGTTGTTGCTACTCTCTTCTTCGGTCTCCTGTTGAGTTCGTAGGTGTTCAGAATGGTTTGATTCTTATTCCCCACCCCCTCACTTTAATCTGGAGGTGACTTTGGGTCTAAAATGAGTCTTTTGCAGACAGCATATGGATGGATCTTGCTTTTTATATCCAATCATATCTTGTGTCTTTTGATTGGGGCATTTAGCCCATTTACATTCAGGGTTAACTACTGACAGATATGAATTTAGTGCCATTGTATTAGCTGTAAAGTCACTGTTTTTGTAGGCTGTTTCTGTTCCTTTCTACTCTTTACTTTTGGTCTCTCTTTCCACTCAAAGGGTCCCCTTTAATACTTCTTGCAGGGTTGGTTTAGTGGTCACAAATTCTTTTGGCTTCTGTTTGTCCTGGAAGCTCTTTAATGACTCCTTCCATTCTGAATGACAGCCTGGCTGGAAAGTATTCTTGGCTGCATATTTTTCCCATTTAGCACAATGAATATATCATGCCAGTCCTTTCTGGCATGCCAAGCCTTGTGTCTATCTTTGTAGGTTAAGGACTTCTCCCCAGCTGCTTTCAGAATATTCTCTTTATCTTTGTAATTTGCAAGTTTCACTGTAATATGTCATGGTGTTGACCTATTTTTGTTGATATTGAGGGGAGTTTTCTGTGCCTCCTGGACTTGAATTCCTGTTTCCTTCCCCAGATTAGGGAAGTTCTCAGCTATAATCTGTTCAAATTTACCTTCTGCCCCTTTTTTCCTTGCTCTTCTTCTTCTGGGACCCCAATAATACCGATATTATTTTGCTTTATGAAATTGCTGAGTTCCCTAAGTTATCTTCATGATCTAATAGTTTTCTTTTCCTCTTCTTTTCAGCTTATTTTCTATAATTTTATCTTTTATATCTTGATTCGCTCTTCTGATTCATTCATCCTCATTTTTATGGCCTCCACTTGAGACTGCAAGTCTCAAGCATTTTTAATTTCAGCCTGACTAGATTTTAGTTCTTTTATCTCTACAATAAGAGATTCTCTAGTGTCTTCTTTGCTTTTTTCAAGCCCAGATAGTATCCTTATAATCATTGTTTTAATTCTAGTTCAGACATCTTACTGATATCTGTATTGATTAAATTACTGGCTCTGAGTAGTACCTCCTATTCTTTCTTTTGGGATGAATTTCTCCATCTTGTCATTTTGTCCAGAAAAGAAAAGAAGAAAGAAAAAGAAAAAAGAACAAAAACAACAATAAAAACAAAACAAACTAGATCCTGGACGTGTTCTTGTGTGTTTGTTAAAAGAAACTAGATCCCAAAATAAGAAAGAAAAAAATTATATAGATATATAAATACACAATGTAAAGAAACTATATATATATGATATATAAAAATTAAAATTAAAAGAGAAAAATAATTGAAAAAAATAAGAAAATAACTGAAACAATAACAAAAAAAAATAAAGAATAGAAATACAAAGAACACTAGATACTATTTTCCTCTAGAGCTGAAGCTTTGCAGCTCTCTGTGATCAGTAGGCTTGTGCTGATCTTCTGAGGGCATGCCTGTTGTGCTGATTCTCAGGTAGACTTGCCCTGGTAGAAAGGCACTTCCAGGGAACAGCGAGGCAGGGCTTGGTGTAAGCAGCTCCAGACTCCACCAGGTGGAGCTGTTTTGCTACCTGAAGCGCTGATGGGTGGGATGAATAATGGCAGAGCCCCACTCTAGCTCCAGAGCTGAAAATTTGCGTCCCCCACTCTTCAGTGAGTCCTCACAGAAGAACAATAAATCATTCTTGTCTCCCGGTTTCCATCAGAATCCTGTGTTCACCCTGCCTGTGTCCAAGCTTTTTTATCTCAGGCACACAACTTAGTTTCAAAACTCCAAATTTTAGGGCTCCTGTGGGATGGACCAGCACCATTCCTCCCAGGGAGAATCTCACCATACTTCTGCCTTTTCCAACCCATCCCAGGAGAGTGGTCACAGGACCACATAGCAGTTTGCAGTTTATGGCAACAAAGAGCAGAAAGTCAGCACCTAGACTCCGTGTTCTCAGCCAGCTTCCACATTCCTATGCCCAGGAACAGTGCCACACTTAGGCATCATCAGTTTTTCTTGTAACCCAGGGGATCCTCAGATCATAGTGTCACACCTAGGATTCCGCCCCACTTTGCTACCTGGGCACCTTTAAGCCAGGCATGCCCCCTTACTATAACAGACTTCTAGAAGTTCTGATTTTGTGCTCCACTGCTTATAATCCTTTGCAGAAGCCTCCTTAGCAGGCTCCCTCCCCGCCACCATATGCACAGCTATATCACACTGGATTCAAGTCTCTGCACCTCTTGCCTTCCAAAAGGTGGTCACTTTTCTACTTGTAGACTTGCAGTATTTGTTTTCTCAGACCTCCAATCGATTTCTCAGGTGTTCAAAATGATTTCATAACTATCTAGTTGTATTCAAAGGACAAACTTAGATCGGCAAAGAGGAAGTCAAACTCTCACTCTTTGCAGATGATATGATACTTTATGTGGAAAACCCAAAAGACTCCACCCCAAAACTGCTAGAACTCATACAGGAATTCAGTCAAGTAGCAGGCTATAAAATCAATGCACAGAAATCAGTGGCATTCCTATACACCAACAACAAGACAGAAGAGAGACAAATCAAGGAGTCGATCCCATTCACAATTGCACCCAAAACCATTAGATACCTAGGAATAAATTTAACCAAAGAGGCAAAGGATCTGTACTCAGAAAACTATAAAATACTCAGGAAAGAAATTGAAGAAGACACAAAGAAATGGAAAAACGTCCCATGCTCATGGATTGGGAGAACCAACATTGTGAAGATGTCAATGCTACCTAGAGCAATCTACACATTCAATGCAATCCCCATCAAAATACCATCCACTTTTTTCAAAGAAATGGAACAAATAATCCTAAAATTTGTATGGAACCAGAAGAGACCCCGAATAGCCAGAGGAATATTGAAAAAGAAAAGCAAAGCTGGCGGCATCCCAATTCCGGACTTCCAGCTCTATTACAAAGCTGTCATCATCAAGACAGTATGGTACTGGCACAAAAACAGACACATAGATCAATGGAACAGAATCGAGAGCCCAGAAATGGACCCTCAACTCTATGGTCAACTTATCTTTGACAAAGTAGGAAAGAATGTCCAATGGCAAAAAGACAGTCTCTTCAACAAATGGTGTTGGGAAAATTGGACAGCCACATGCAGATGAATGAAACTGGACCATTTCCTTACACCACACACAAAAATAGACTCCAAATGGTTGAAAGACCTAAACGTGAGACAGGAGTCCATCCAAATCCTAAAGGAGAACACAGGTAGCAACCTCTTCGACCTCAGCCACAGCAACTTCTTCCTAGAAACATCACCAAAGGCACAGGAAGCCAGGGCAAAAATGAACTATTGGGATTTCATCAAGATAAAAAGCTTTTGCACAGAAAAAGAAACAGTCCACAAAGCCAAAAGACAACCGACAGAATGGGAGAAAATATTTGCAAATGACATATCAGATAAAGGGCTAGTATCCAAAATCTATAAAGAACTTATCCAACTCAACACCCAAAGAACAAATAATCCAATCAAGAAATGGGCAGAAGACATGAACAGACATTTTTCCAAAGAAGACATCCAAATGGCCAACAGGCACATGAAAAAGTGCTCAACATCGCTCGGCATCAGGGAAATCCAAATCAAAACCTCAATGAGATACCACCTCACACCCGTCAGAATGGCTAAAATTAACAAGTCAGGGAACGACAGATGTTGGCGAGGATGTAGAGAAAGGGGAACTCTCCTACACTGTTGGTGGGAATGCAAGCTGGTGCAACCCCTCTGGAATACAGTATGGAGGTTCCTCAAACAGTTGAAATTAGAGCTACCGTTCGATCCAGCAATTGCACTTCTGGGTATTTACCCCAAAGATACAAATGTAGGGATCCGAAGGGGTACGTGCACCCCAATGTTTATAGCAGCAATGTCCACAATAGCCAAACTGTGGAAAGAGCCAAGATGTCCATCGACAGATGAATGGATAAAGAAGATGTGGTATATATACACGATGGAATATTATGCAGCCATCAAAAGGAATGAGATCTTGCCATTTGCAATGACATGGATAGAACTGGAGGGTGTTATGCTGAGTGAAATAAGTCAATCAGAGAAAGACATGTATCATATGACCTCACTGATATGAGGAATTCTTAATCTCAGGAACAAACTGAGGGTTGCTGGAGTGGTCGGGGGTGGGAGGGATGGGGTGGCTGGGTGATGGACATTGGGGAAGATATGTGCTACGGTGAGCACTGTGAATTGTGTAAGACTGTTGAATCACAGATCTGTACTTCTGAAACAAATAACGCAACATATTTTAAGAAAAAAGAAAAAGAAGAAGATAGCAGGAGAGGAAGAATGAAGGGGAGTAAGTCAGAGGGGGAGACGAACCAGGAGAGATGATGGACTCTGAAAAACAAACTGATTTTTCTGGAGGGGAGGAGGGTGGGGGGATGGGTTAGCCTGGTGATGGGTATTGAGGAGGGCACATTCTGCATGGAGCACTGGGTGTTATGAACAAACAATGAATCATGGAACAGTACACCAAAACAAATTATGTAATATATGGTGATTAACATAACAATAAAAAAATCTAAAAAAAAAAAAAAAGGACAAACTTAGGATCCCCCTACTCCTCTACCATCTTAACTCCTCTAAGAACTATTTTAAATGTAAATGGACTTAATTTTCTGAACAAAAGACATAAAGTAGCTAAAAGGATTAAAAAAAAAAAAAGACCAATCTGTATGCTGCCTATAAAAGACTCACTTCAGATATAAGGACACACAGACTGAAAGTGAAGTGATGAAAAAAGACATTACATGCAAAGGTAAACCAAAATGAAAGCTGGGGTAGCTATTCTTATATCAGACAAATAGATTTTGAAACAAAGACTGTAATAAGGAGACAAAGAAGAATATTGCATAATGATAAAGGGGTCAGTGCAACATTTGTAAATATTTATGCACCCAACATAGAAACACCTAAGTATACAAAGGAAATATTAACAGACCTAAAAGGAGAGTTAGACATCAGTATAATAGTAAGGTACTTTAATATCCCCTTCAGATCAATGAATAGATCATACTGACCCAAAAAATCAATCAGAAAACATCAGCTTTAAATGACACATTAGACCAGATGGACTGCACATTCTTCTCAAGTGCACATGGAACATTATCCAGGGTAGATTCTATGTTATGCTACAAAACAAATCTTAACAAATTTAAAAAGACTGAAACCACATCAAGTATCTTTCCTGAAAGTAATGGTATAAAGATAGAAATCAATTTCAAAAAGAACACTGGACAATTCACAAATATGTGCAGACTAAACATGCTATTATTGAATAAGCAATAGGTCAATGAAGAAATCAAAAGTGAGATACAAAATACCTTGAGACAAATGAAAATGGAAATACAACATCCTAGACTTATGGGATATAGCAAAAGCAGTTCTAGGAGGAAAGTTCATAGTGATACAGGCCTACCTCAAGAAACAAGAAAAATCTCAAATATACAACCTAACTTTACACCTAAAGTAACTAGAAAAAGAAGAACAATGCCCAAAGTTAGTTTAAGGAAATAACAAAGACCAGAGCAGAATTAAATTGAGACTAAAAAGGCAATAGAAAAGATCAATAAAACTAAGACCTGGTTCTTTGAAAAGATAAACAAAAATTGACAAACCTTTAGCTAGACTCACCAAGAAAAAAAGAAAGAGAGCTGAAATAAATAAAATCAGAAATGAAAGGGGAAGTTACAGCTGATACCACAGGAACAGAAAAGAATCATAAGAGACTATTACAAACATTTATATGCCAACAAATTGGACAACTGAGAAGAAATGGCTGAATTCCTAGAAACATACAATCTTCCAAGACTGAATCATGATAAAATAGAAAACCAGAACAGATCAAACTAGTAAGAAGATGGAATCAGTAACTTAAAAACTCCCTGCAAACAAAAGTCTTGGACCAGACAGCTTTGCTAGTAAATTCTATCAAATATTCAAGGAGGAATTAATACCAATCCTTCTCAAATTCTCCCAAAAAAAGAGGAGGGAAAACTTCCAAACTCACTTTGTGAAGTATTACCTTGATGTGAAAACCAGACTAGGACACCACAAGAAAGGAAAATTACAGGCCAATATCCCTGGTAAATACAGATGTAAAAATCTTCAAGAAAATATTAGTGGCTCAGTCAGTTAAGCATCTGCCTTCAGCTCAGGTCATGATCTCGGAGTCCCTGAATCGAGGCCCGTATCAGGCTCCCTGCTCAGCAGGGAGTCTGCTTCTCCCTCTGCCCCTCACCCCACTCGTGCTTTCTCTCTCTCTCTCACTTGCTCTCTCTCAAATAAATAAAATCTTTAAAAGAAAAAAGAAAATATTAGTAAACTGAATTCAACAATACAGTAAAAGGATCATATACCATGATTAAGTGGAATTTATTCCAGAGATGCAAGGACGGTTCAACTTCTACAAATCAATTAAGGTGATATACCACATTAACAACATGAAGGATCAAAATCATATGATCATCTCCACATATGCAGAAAAAGCATCTGACAAAATTCAACATCCATTTTTGATAAAACCTGTCAATAAAATGGGTATAAAGAGAACATACCTCAACATAATAAAGACATGAAATATATGAAAAGCCTGCAGCTAACATCATACTCAAAAGCTGAAAGCTTTACCTCCAAGATCAGGAACAAGACAAGGATATCTATTCTTGCCAATTTTATTTAACATAGTACTATAAGTCCTAGCCAGAGAAATTAGGTAAGAAAAGGAAATAAAAGGCATCCAAATTGGAAAAGAAGAAGTAAAAGTGTCACTATTTCCCTATAACATGATACTATATATAGAAAACCCTAGGGGTGCCTGGGTGGCTCAGTCTGTTAAGCATCTGCCTTTGGCTTGGGTCGTGGTCTTGGGGTCCTGGGATCAAGCCCCACATCGGGCTTGCTGCTCAGCGGGAAGTCTGCTGCTCCCTCTCTCTGTGTGTGCATGCTCTTTCACTCTCCCTCTCTCATTCTCTCTCAAATAAATAAATATTTAAAAAAAAAAAAGAAAAGAAAACCCTAAAGAATCCACCAAAAAAAACTTATGGAACTAATAAATGAATTCAGTACAATTGCAGGATACAAAATTAATATACAGTAATCTGTTACATTTCTATACACTAATAACAAACTATCAGAAAGAGAAATTAAGAAAACAATC
Source organism: Callorhinus ursinus (assembly GCF_003265705.2). Lineage (NCBI taxonomy): Eukaryota > Metazoa > Chordata > Mammalia > Carnivora > Otariidae > Callorhinus > Callorhinus ursinus. The sequence goes on from NW_027397063.1 coordinate 118,836,510, forward strand.
CCACCCACAACTGAACCAGAAAGAATAAAATACTTAGGAAAAATAACAAGGAGGTAAAAGACCTGTACACTGAAAACTGTAAGACATGGATAGAAGAAACTTAAAAAGACATAAATGGAAATATATTCCATGCCCACAGATTGGAATAATTAATATTGTTAATTAATGCCACATTACCCAAAGCAATCTATAGATTCTACAGTCAAAATTTCAATGGCATTTTTCACATTTTTCACAGACAATTTTCACAATTTTTAAAGGCAATTTCACAAGTTCTAAATTTGTATGGAACAAAAGACCCCAAATATCCAAAGCAATCTTGAGGGAAGAAAAAAAGAACAAATCTGAAAATATAACAAAGGTATCACACTACCTGATTTCAAACTATATTACAAATTTATAGTAATCAAAACAGTACGGTATTGACATAAAAACATCCACGAATATTAATGGAACAGAATAAAGAACCCAGAATAAACTCATACATTTATAGTCAATTAATTTAAGACAAAGGAGCCAAGAATATACAATGGGGAAAATATAGTCTCTTCAACAAATGATGTTGGGAAAACTGGACAGCTACATGTGAAAGAATGAAACTCGACCACTTTCCTATACCACATACAAAAATAAACTCAAAAGGGATTAAAGACCTAAATGTGAGACCTGAAACCATAAAAATCCTAAAAGAAAACATAGGCAATAAACTCTTGGTCATTGGTCTTAGTGATATTTCTTCTGGATTTGTCTCCCCAAGCAAGGGAAACAAACACAAAAATAAACCATTGAGATTACATCAAACTAAAAAGCTTTTACACATTAAGGAAACCATCAGCAAAATGAAAAGGCAATCTACCGAATCAGAAAATATTTGCAAATGATATGTCCAAAAAGGGGCTAATATCCAAAATATATAAAAAAAACTCATATAACTCAATATCACAACCCCCCCCCCCCAAAAAAACCAAAAAAACCTAGTCTGATCAAAAAATGGTCAGAGGATCTGAATAGACATTTTTCCAAAGAAGACATACAGAGGACTAACAGATACATGAGAAGAGGCTCAACATCACTACTGATCAAGGAAATGCAAATCAAAACTACAATGAGATATAACCTTACACCTATTAGAATGGCTAGTAACAAAAAGACAAGAAATGACAGTGTCAGAGAGGATGTAGAGAAAAGGGAACTCTTTTGCACTGTTACTGGGAGTGAAAATTGGTGTAGCCTATGGAAAACAGTATGCAGGTTCCTAAAATATTAAAAATAGAACTACCATATGATCTAGCAATTCCATTTCTGGATATTTATCCAAAGAAAATGGAAACACTAACTTGAAAAGATATATGCATCACCATGTTCATTGTAGCATGATTTACAATAGCCAAGATATGAAAACAACCTAAGTGTCCCTCAATGGATGAATGGATAAAGAAAATGTGATACACACACACACACACACACACACACACACACACACACACACACAGGAATATTATGCAACCATAAAAAAAGAATGAAATTTTGCCATTTGCCACAACATGGATGAAACTCAAGGGCATTATGCTATGTGAAATAAGTCAGACAGAAAGACACACATTATATGATGTCATTTATATGTCTAATCTAAAAACAAAACCAGGTTCATAGATAGAGAGAACAGATTAGTGGTTGCCAGAGGTGGGGCATGAGGAACGGGTGAAATGGGTGAAGGTGTTCAAAAGGTACAAACCTCCAGTTATAGAATAAATAAGTCATGGAGATGTAATGTACAGCATGGTGACTACAGTTAATAAAACTATATTACATATTGGAAGTTGCTAAGAGAGTAAATCTTAAAAGTTTTCATCACAAGAAAAAAATATGTAACTACGTATGATGATGGATATTAACTAGACTTGTAGTGATATTTCACAAAATATGCAAATATCTAATCATTATGTTGTACATCTGAAACGTTATGTAGGTCAATTATACCTCAATAAAAAGTTTTTTTTTTTTTTTTAGTTTCTAACCCTTTCTCTTTTTTTCTTCAAGTTTTTGTTTAAATTCTAGTTAACATACAGTGTAATACTGGTTTCAGGAGAATTCAGTGATTCGTCACTTACATACAACACCCAGTGTTCAACACAACAAGTGCCTCCTTAATACCCATCACCCAACTAGTCCTCCCCCACCCACCGCCTTCCATCAACCTTCAGTTTGTTCTCTATCTTAAAGAGTCTCTTATGGCTTATTTCCTTCTTTTTCTTTCCCCCCCTCCCAAATGTTCATCTGTATTGTTTCTTAAATTTCACATATGAGTGAAATCATAAGGTATTTGCCTTCCTCTGACTGACTTATTTCACTTAGCATAATATACTCTAGCTCCATCCACATCATTGCAAATGGCAAGATTTCATTCTTTTTGGTATTTGAGTAATATTCCATTGTGTATATATATACCACATCTAAAAAGAGTATATTTAAAATAGTGCTTATCGTTGAGGCTAGGAATAAAAAAGAAATGTTTAAGACCTCACTAATGAGAAAATCTACAAGAATCACTGTTAGAAAAATATTTTTTATTTTTTTTAAAGATTTTACCTTTAAGTAATCTCTAAATCCAATGTGGGGCTCGAACTTTCAACTGTGAGATCAAGAGCTGCATGCTCCATGGACTGAGCCAGTCTGGCAGCCCAGAAAAAAAATTTTTAAATCAAATGTAATATCTACATGTATTTTCTGCTGGAGAAGAAACTTGCCTTCAAAGGTTTCCATGTTAAGAACGCATAAAAAATAGAACAAGTATGGAATCATATGTTTTAGTTGCTTTAATTAACCTCCATTCACATGTTTTAGACCAACACCCTCTACTTCTAATCAAAGTTCTCACATTTAATATATCATTTTCAAATAATCCACACTAGATATTTATAATATGCTTCCATACTACTTCAGTTCTAAAGCCAATGTTTGTTTGTTTAGTGAAGTCTGCTCATTGTTTTTAGAAATTCCAAAAGGTTTTGTTCTAAAGCACCAAACCTAATGAAAAATACATAAACAAGCTTTTATAGGCAAAACACACACACACACACATCCTCACAGTTTTAGTATACCATTGATAATACCAACAGAATTCATTTATTGGGTGTTTATTATGTGTCAGTCCTGTGCTTAGCACTTCATGGATATTATCTCCTACCACCCACTATGACTTCATAAAGTCATTATTTCTGTTCCCATTTTATCATCCTTTTTATAAATCTTAAAAGATAAGACTTAAAAGGGTTAAACAAATTGCTCAATGTCATATTCATTAGGAGTAAATAATAATAACCTTGGTTAAATAAAACAGTCTGAAATGGAACAATTACAACATGAACAAACTAAGCTGTTGATTATTCATTGATTTTTAACAGAGTACAGGGTTTGGTTTTACCATACCTACATATGCATGGTGACCTAAAACACTAAGGACTCAAAGAAGGAAATAACCATAAAACAAATGAGATGTTGACTAAGACATCATCCTTTCCATCCCAAATAAAGATTTCTATTTATCGCACTTACATAATTATAATACAAAAAAAAGCTCAAAAAATAATCCTGTAGAAAACATCAATTAATAGTTTGCTGTGAATAAACGTTGGCTTGGTCAACGTGATTAATGTTCTGGAAATGATTAGGGTTGGATCCAATGGAGTGGTCTTTCCTGGTTGCTGAATTTCAAGGATCAGAAATCTAAAGGCCAACATAAACAGACATAATCATCAGGAAATTGGGTGACAGTCACCACTTTGAATGATCATTGTCATCCTGTTTGTGTTTCTATTTCTTACTGGAGTTTTATTTAAATTCTTAAACATTCTCACATTTGGATGTTTTGTCTTTTCTTGCTTAACAAGAAGTTCTATTTAGGGGTAAAAACTGCAAAGTAGTTACCATGTAGTGGTCACATTATTTCAATATTGGTCAGGGACCACCTTTATCCCCATAGAACATGTGTCCTCATTCCACTCTACCGCTCTATGCCAGCAAGACCCTTGATGCTGCTCTTGACTCAGTCAACATCAATCTTTTCTTTAAGCATCATAAAGCATATTGCCAACAAATAATTCTGCAGCATCGACTCTCCCGACCTGAGACAGACACATGTCAAGTTAATATCAAAGCTTGTTAGAATAGGATCTGCATTTCCTCACTCTAATCATTAGTTAAGCGATCCTATTTCTGATTTTATAATTCTCTTTTGGGAGTTGTGGTGTGTACTTCAAAAATCTCCTGAGCACTGTTGGAATATTTCTTTTTGACCTAGAAAGGGGAAACTTTAATAGATTCCCTGCTGAGTTAAATCCCAAAAAAAGAACAGTTTGGTCAATGCAGTTATTTAACAACATCTCTATTTCCATTTTCATTAAGAAAAAGGTGACACAATGAAAACACGAAGTTTTACCTTTGCCCAGTGCTTCTACAGATGGAACTCTTTCTTAGCATTAGAGCAGACAGGGAGCTCTGGACCTGGCACCAGAAATGGAATTCTAGATGTCCAGCACTCTGCCATCAGCCCCTGCAGTCTGCTAAGAAGCTCAATCTTCTCCTTCCACAGCCAAGCTTATTCACCTCTGAAACGGGCTCACAGTGAAAAAGTCTACACCAATTCATTTACATCAGCTGCACAGTCACTGGCCCAAGTTTTCAAAACACAAACAATACACACTTCATTCAATAACCCAGGAAAAGTAACTGCCGGTATTGGCACTGTAGTATATTCTCGGAGAACCTAATTAGAATACTTTAATGCTCTGTAGAAGAGTATGACAGGAAAAAAATGGGCAACTCTGTTAAGCTGGGCTCACCAAGTTAAATATATTGACTGTACCTTAAAAATCCCATATTCAGTATCTTATTTCCTGATTAATTTTCAGAAAGATTCTCAAAAAGCTTCAGACTCCCTTATCTTCCAATATGTCTACATAGACACTCATGTGCACATGAAATGTTTGCAGGGGAAGTAACTAAATTAATAGCATCTAGTTGGGTCCATTTTTTAGATAGCTACTAGAACTATATTTTGTCCAAACAACAATCTAACTTAAAATAAATCTAGATAATAACAGGCTTTCCACAGAGCCTACAGGAAGGGCTTCATCCCACAAAGGTCAGTGGATCAGTGCCATTCATCACGCTCTGCAGTAGTTAACAAGAGTGTAGATAGCATGTTTATCACTGTAACACTAGAATGCTGTGGGTTTTTTTTTTAATTCATCATTTCAACTACTTAGTTTGCCATAACAAAGCACTGGTTTAAAATGCAGCATTGAGCTTTCCTTCTGATTTAAAAGCTGTATGCCTCTCTGACAGTTCTGAGCAATGCTTTTTATGGCTTTGTTTACCTTGTTCTAAAATGAAATGACAATTCATTTTTCACAAATAAGCTGAAGAATCTTTGCAGCAGATATTTTTTCCTCTGAAGTAAATTTAAAAGAGGTTTTCAGATGTATACATTTTTCATAAGTAGCAAATGGAAAATACTTCCAAAAATTTTGCTTTCTGACATCTGGGAGAAAGCCTTGTAAAGCAGAATCCATTCTATAAGAAAATGGCAAACTCTCTGAAAGTCATAATTTGCACCTCTTTTTTTTTTTTAAGTTGGCTCTACACTCAACGTGGGACTTGAACTCATGATCCCAAGATCAAGAGCCACATGCTCTTACCAACTGAACCAGCCAGGCTACCCTTTGCATCTCTTTTTAAACACACAATTTTCCATACGCTAGGGTTTGGTAGTTTCTTTCCTATTATATCAGAACATAATAAAGTCATTGCTTTAGAACAAGAAAGTAAGTGGCTCTTGGACAAATGAATCTTAGCCTAAAAAGTACAAATTTTGAAATATCCTGTTTTGCTTTATTTTATTTTGAGGTAGCTATGCTTTTTAAAATTTACTTACTAAATTCCTTTACTCAGTAGAGACTTATGGAAAAACTCCTGAGTAGGAGCAAAAGATTTTAGGTCTCATCGGGGCTCTAGTATTAGTTTTTAGGAAATATTAGTTCTTGAGAAAAATAGTAAAACTCCTTGGCCCTCAGTTCTCACAACAATAAACCTAGACAAGATAGTCTTCCAATCTTCGAGGTCCACAACTCCATGAGACTATGATTTCATAATCTAAAGGAGGCAATTGGATATACATAAGATGGTTGAGTCCGTATTGAATATCAGTGAATTCTGGTATTACCTACCTACAAATGGGAGTAGCTGCTCATGGTAAGATTTCAGAAAGCAGAGCTGTGTCTGATGCAAAGCGTGTCTTTAGAATTCATCTTCTTCATTAATTAAGACTTTTCTTTCATCCTCAATTTTCCTAAGGTATTACATACAATGGCAATTGAATCTGCTTCCAATGACACATCTTTCCTTTTAGGGAACTATTTATCTTAAATATAATAAATTTACTTTTGTCATAAAAGTGAAATGATACATGCATTTTTATGACATTTTTATCTCTTACAAATATATGAAAAGATAGAAAATGGGTCTCTACCTAGCATATACATGTAAGCTGAAATAGCTCATAGGCATAATACTTTGTATTTAATTATCTTATACTATCATCCAGAACTCACATAAAGTTTTAGTATTAGTCTATAGGTATATAGTGTTAGCTGTATTTTATACATGGGGAGACAAGCAGAGGATAACCACGGGACCTACTCATGAATACATAGTAATCTCTGAACATGTCAAATACAAAAGTCCTTACTCTTCCATCCCAGTGAAAGCCATCATGCTTAACTCACTACTACTACCTTTCCTCTGCCTCTAAAATTTTTTAATTGGTATATTCCCAAATATCTTTAGAGTACTGACAAAAATTTGGACTACAATCACTAACAACATCAAAAATCATAAGCAAAAATCACAAGCAAACCCTGTCAACAATATGAGCATACAGTCAAATAAAATTAGACTAATATCTTTAATACATACATTTCTGGAACAAACTGATAGGAAATAAAGGTAGGAGCTCTACAGATAACTCATGAGTGAGCATAGAATATGAATTGGCTATTCAAAAATAAGGAAAACAAGTTTAAAAAATCTATTTTAAAAGTCCAAACTCATTTAAAGAGCACACTTATCACAATGAGCACTGAGTAATGTATAGAATTGACAAATCACTATATTATACATCTGAAACTAATATAACACTGTGTTAACTATATTGGAATTAAAATTTAAAAAGTTTTTAAAAGTTCAAACCCATTAATAATGAAAGAAATACAAATTGACACTGCAAGAACTACTGTCCTTAACATGTCAAAGGAAAACATTTACAGAGGGCTAGTACTCAATGAGAGGATAAGGTGAGATAGCTATTCTCATATGCTACCACAGGGGATCTAAGTCGTCACATTCTTTCCTGGAAGGCAATTTGGGAGTATAACATGTATTAAGAGTCTTAAAGATGTTCCATCCTGTTGGGCCCAGTAATTCCCCTTCTAGGAATGCACCTAAAAAAAGATTATCCAAAATGCATAGATATGCAAAAAAAGCCCATTTTCATTACAAATATTATTTATAACAGAAAAAAGAGAGAACATAAAAGTCCAAAAATAAATCGTTAAATAAATTATGACACGGACATAGCACAGAAAATTATATGGCCCCTAATAGAATTCATGAAGTATTTTCAGTGACATATGAAAAGATTGATTGGCAAGACAGCAGAGGAGGAGGAGACCTGGATTTCATCTGGTCCCAGGAATTCAGCTGGATAGGGATCAAACCATTCTGAACACCTAGGAACTCAAGAGGAGATCAAAGAAAAGAATAGGAGCAACCCTCTGAACAGAAAACCGACCACTTTCTGGAAGGTAGGACGTGTGGAGAAGTGAATCCGAGGCGTATTTGGGAGGATAGACAGCGGGGGAGGGGGCCTCCGTCAGCTGCTACTGGCAAGTGATAGAGCAGCAGAGCACAAAATCGGAATTTTTAGAAGTTGGCTCCGCTGAGGGACGTCGCTCCAGTGACTAAGCAGGGGGTGGAACCCTCGCGGGACAGTGTGGTCTCAGGACCCTCGGGGTCAAAGAAAGACCGGGGGTGCCTGAGCATGGCAGAGCTCCCAGGTATCACAGCAGGGAAGCCGGCTGCAGAGATGGAGCCGAAGAGTGGGCTCTCAGCTCGGGGTTGCCATAAACTGTGATCCGGGCACAGCTGGGCCACTGCTACTCCAGCAGGGACCCAACAAGCGGCAGATCCAGGGAGACTCTCCTTCCTCCCCCGGGGAGGAGCGGCGTGGGAGCGCACCGCAGGGATCTGCTGGGTTTGGAGACTCCACACAGGGTCATGCGCCAGAGATAGAAATGCTTGGTCACAGGCCGGGTGAGCACGGAGTGCGGCCAGAGACCAGGGAGACGGGAGTGACTGACTGCTTTTCTCTGGGGGTGCACTGAGGAGTGGGGCCTGAGTTCTCGGCTCCTCGGGGCGGAGGTTGGGAGGCCGCCATTTTCACTCTTGTCCTCCAAAGACAATCGGAAAGCTTGCAGGGAACAAAAGCTCCCGAGAGCAAACCCAAGAAGATTACATAGCCCAGAATGGCAAGGGCGGGGCAATTCCGCCTCCGGCAAAGATATTTGGGAACCATGGCAACAGGCCCCACCCCCAGAAGATCAGCAAGAACAGCCAGCCAAGACCAACTTTACCGATCAATGAGAACGGCAGAACTGCAGGGGCGCCTGGGTGGCTCAGTCGTTAAGCGTCTGCCTTCGGCTCAGGTCATGGTCCCAGGGTCCTGGGATCGAGTCCCACATCAGGCTCCCTGCTCAGTGGGAAGCCTGCTTCTCCCTTCCCACTCCCCCTGCTTGTGTTCCCTCTCTCGCTGTCTCTCTCTCTCTCTCTGTCAATTAAATAAAT